>NC_135967.1:8649895-8839895 GCF_053455715.1 Rhinoraja longicauda | reverse complement strand
TCGTATACAACAAATTATCCTCCAACATTTCTGCCACCTCCGCCGGGATCCCACTACTGGCCACATCTTCCCATCTCCACCCCTTTCTGCTTTCCGCAGAGACCGTTCCCTCCGTATTTCCCTGGTCCACTCGTCTCTTCCCATCCAAACCATACCCTCCCCAGGTACTTTCCCCTGCAACCGCAGGAGATGCAACACCTGTCCATTTACTTCCCCCCTCGACTCCATCCAAGGACCCAAACAATCTTTCCAGGTGAGGCAGAGGTTCACCTGCACCTCCTCCAACCTCATCTATTGTATCCGTTGTTCCAGGTGCCGGAGGAGGTAGTTGAGGCAGGTACTATCACAATATTTGAGAAACATTTAGACAGGTACATGGATAATAGGACGGGTTTAGAGGGATATGGGCCAAAGGCAGGCAGGTGGGACTAGTGTAGGTGGGACATGTTGGTCGGTGTGGGCAAATTGGGTTTGTTTCAAAGGTAGACACAAAATGCTGGAGTAACTCAGCAGGTCAGGCAGCATCTCGGGAGGGAAGGAATGGGTAACGTTTCGGGTCGAGACCCTTCTTTTCCATGCTCTATCATTCTATGACCCAGGTTCGATCCTGACCTCGGGTGCTGTCTGTGTGGAGTTTGCACGTTCTCCCTGTGACCACATGCATTTCCTCTGGCTGCTCTGGTTTCCTCCCACGACCCAAAGAAATGCAAGTTCGTAGGTTAATTGGCCTCTGTAAAATGTCCCCTACCTTGTAGAGTGGGGATGAGAAAGTGAGATAACATGGAACTAGTGTGGATGGGTTATCAATGGCCAGAGTAGACTCGGTGCGTCGAAAGGCCTGTTTCAATGTTGTATCTCTAAACTAAACTAAACTACAAAATAAATGTTGTATTTTAACAGGAACTATCATTTTGCTGAAAGGACTCTCAAAAGCCAGAGAAGAACTTTTGTATCATAGCCGCTTGTTGTAGAGAAGGAGAGGGATCGATGTGTCCTTAACCAGGCTTCCATAACCAATCATGAATGGGTCAAGAAAGTTAAGAGGGTGTTTCATTGGCATGTGCACCTACAATGGAACAATGAAGTCCTTCATTGCAACAGCTTAACACATCCAGAAACACAATGCATTTTCTTTTATCGGACTTTACTGGCCTTTTTCCTCTATCTGTAGATTGTGGATGTAATCATGTATAATGTTTCCTCTGACTGTTTAGCACGCAACAAAAGCTTTTCATTGTGCCTCGGTACACGTGACAGTAAACTAAACTAAAAATGCACATAAACAAAATATAATATATTTTTTAAGTAAAATATATCAATAACTAATAGCGCATAAATGGAGGTCAATAGTGCACTGACTAGACCATAGATGATCATAGTTGCTGAGGTTAGTGTCATATTATGTTGCTTGGAAGAAGCTGTTCTCCATCCTTGAGGTTATAGTTTTCAGTCTCCTCGACCTAGTTCCCAGTGGTAGGAGCAAGATGCAGGTGTGGCCCGGGTGGTGTAGCCTTTGATGGATATTTTTGTGGCAGCACACCTTATAAATCGTTTCGGTGATGGGGGAGGTCAGTACCTGTGATGGAATGGGCAATGTCAACCTCCCTCAGTAACCTCCTTCATTCCTGGGCGTTCGAGTTGCTGAACGAGGCAGTGAAGCAACCAGTCAACGTGCTCTCCACCTTAGGCCCGTTAAAGTTAAATACAGCGTTGATCGATGTACCGAATCTCCTCAACCTTCGAAGGACGTAGAGGTGTTGACAAGCTCTGGTTGAGACATGTTTCTTTGTGGCCACAGGCCCAGGTCCGATCCTGACCTCGAGTGCTGTCTGTACGGGGTTTGCACGTTCTCCCTGTGAGCGGGTGGGTTTCCTCCGGGTGCTCCGGTTTCATCCCACTTCCCAAAGACGTGCGGGTTTGTAGGTTAATTGGCTCTCTGTAAATTGCCCCCTTAGTGTTTTAGGGAGTGGAGTGTGGGATAATATGGAACCGGTGTGAATGGATGATCAATGTGTTGGCGTACTCTCGGTGGACCGATGGGCCTGTTTCCATGTTGTATCTCCAAACTAAACCAAACTAGACTATGGTCAAAGCTCTGCATCGATGTGCAATCATCTCTTTCTGTGATGTTGTTTGGGGATCGGGGTTTCTATGGCAACAGAGAGATCCCTCCGCATGTTAAAATAGTTCACGGGATCTCAGGGACAGTGGACGAGTTTATAAAACAAAAGCGCCCTCAACAATGCAGCAATCTGTCTGTCGTGTAACAGAGTGTCGGCATAAATGTTGATGTATGTGCTCACACATGGGAAACAGACCGGGAATCTGGATTAGCTCAGGGGCCTAAAGCAGCAGCAACAGCAGAGATCAAAAGGATTGAGTGGAGACAGAGGGAACCGCGGATGCCGGGATCGAGTGCAAAACAAAGTAGCCAGGGCATTGAGTATAACAGTCAGGAGGTCGTGATGCGGCTTTGTAGGACTTTGCTTAGGCCGCACACATTTGGAGTATTGCGTGGAGTTCTGATCGCCCCATTACAGGGAGGATGTGGAGGTTTTGGAGAGGAGGTTCACCAGAGAGGTGCCTGGATTAGGGAGTACTGGCCACAGGGAGAGGTGGGACAGACTTGGGTTGCTTTCTCTGGAACTTCGGAGGTTGCGGGGAGTACCTGATAGGAATACATAAAACTATTAGAGGGATACGTAGGGTACACTGTTTTTCCAGAATAGAAAAATCAATACCAGGGAGCATAGGTGAGATGGGCAATGTTTTAAGGAGATGGGTGGGGCAGGTTTTTTACATCGGGCGTGGTGTGTGCCTGGAACATGCTGCCGGGGTTGGTGAATGAAGCAGATAGGTTAGTGGCATTTAAAAGATTTTTGGAAAGGCATATGGATATGCAGGGAGTAGAGAAATATGTGCAGGTAGATAAGTGATGGCCAGCATCATGTTCTGCCTTACGGTGCCAGAGACCGGGATTCGATCTTAACTACGGTGTAGGTTAATTGGCTGGGTAAATGTAAATGTAAATGTAAATGTAAAAATTGTCCCTAATGGGTATAGGATAGTGTTAATGTACGGGGATCGCTGGGCGGCACGGACTTGGAGGGCCGAAAAGGCCTGTTTCCGGCTGTATATATATGATATCCCCGTACATTAACACTATCCTACACCCACTAGGGACATTTTTTACATTTACCCAGCCAATTAACCTACATACCTGTACGTCTTTGGAGTGTGGGAGGAAACCGAAGATCTCGGAGAAAACCCACGCAGGTCACGGGGAGAACGTACAAACTCCTTACAGTGCGGCACCCGTAGTCAGAATCGAACCTGAGTCTCCGGCGCTGCATTCGCTGTAAAGCAGCAACTCTACCGCTGCGCTACCGTGCCGCCCAATGATATGATATGATGATACGGGTACTGTCTGTACGGAGTTTGTAAGTTCTCCCCATGACCGCATATGTTTTTGCTCCAGGCGTTCCGGTTTCCTCCCGCACTCCAAAGACGCACAGGTTTGTAGGTTAATCAGAACCAGAATCAGAATCAGAATCAGAATCAGAATTACCTTTATTGTCATCCAAAAAAAACAAGTCTTTTGGACGAGATTTCGTCACCCACAGTCCAACAATAAGAGCAATAAAATAAGCAATTACACACACAACCACAAACCAACACAAAACAACAAAAAAAGAAACATCCATCACAGTGAGTCTCCTCCAGTCACCTCCTCACTGTGATAAAAGGCCAGAATGTCTTTGCTCTTCCCCTGCCGACTTCTCCCGCGGTCAGGCTGTTGAATTTGCCACGTTCCAGGCCACGCCGGACGGTGAAAGGTCCCCAGCAGTCAGAAATGTAAAACGTATCTTCGGTCAGAAATGTAAATTGTCCCTAGTGTGTAGGATAGTGCTAGTGTACGGGGATCGCTGGTCAGCGCGGACCCGGTGGGCCGAAGGGCCTGTTTTCAGCGCTATATCTCTAAACTAAACTAATCTCTGAACTAAACTTCTGTGCCATACTGTCTATGTTCTATTTTCTATGCTGGAGGAAAGCAGCATCTGCAGGTCCAGGCAGCATCTGCAGGTCCAGGCAGCATCTGCAGAGGGAATGGATGGGCAATATTTACATCGGAACCCTTCTTCAGACTGGTCTTCGATTGCATCAAGTAACCTGTTTCTGATGCAGTAAAATGTGAAATAAATCAACAACACTGTAACTCATTCGGGAATTAATACAGTATACAGTTTTTGCAATCAGTGATTCCAGCGCAAATACCTCTCCTTTTAAGAAGTGTCCTATTTTCCCAAAGCTTCTGAAAAACCTTATTTGTATTGCACTATTAACAAAAACTGTATAAACCATGCAATCAGGCTGCATTTTAAAACTTAATTTATTTTTAAACTTTGCTTTTTAAAAAAAATTGAAATACTCAAGAGTGGTAATTTGATGCAGTTTGATTAATTCTGCTGTAAATAGGCTTATCACAAAAAAAGCTTTTAAATCACCATGTTATTCCACTAACTGTGTGACCTAATTTTCCCCATGTTAAATTACTGATACTCATGTTTAGAGAGATACAGAACAATTTATTAGTTGGTATAAGAAAATAACTGCAGATGCTGGTACAAATCGATTTATTCACAAAATGCTGGAGTAACTCAGCAGGTCAGGCAGCATCTCGGGAGAGAAGGAATGGGTGACGTTTCGGGTCGAGACCCTTATTTATTAGTTGGGCAGGGGTGGGGAGAAATCTTGTCATTTCTTGAGTCATTTCTTATTTGAAATATTCTTCCAAAATCTTTAAACATTCCTTTTAATAACTTTTCACCCCGAAGATCCAGTTTAATATTTTAAACCTTCTTAAATAAACCACAGATGTGTTTAATTAAAAGACACTCCCAAGCTTTGATTAATTCATGCTGGGAGTGCAGTCATTTTTGTGGGGAGTAGTAGTTTCTAGCCACCGTGCCGCCCTTACACCACCGTGCCCCCCTTACGCCACCGTGCCGCCCTTACGCCACCGTGCCCCCCTTACACCACCGTGCCGCCCTTATCCCACCGTGCCCCCCTTACACCACCGTGCCCCACTTACACCACCGTGCCGCCTTTACCCCACTGTGCCGCACTTACACCACCGTGCCGCCTTTACCCCACTGTGCCGCACTTACACCAACGTGCCCCCCTTACCCCACCGTGCCCCCCTTACCCCACCGTGCCGCCCTTACCCCACCGTGCCCCCCTTACCCCACCGTGCTGCACTTACCCCACCGTGCCGCCCTTACCCCACCGTGCCGCCCCTACACCACCGTGCCGCCCTTACACCACCGTGCCGCCCTTACCCCACCGTGCCCCCCTTACCCCACCGTGCCGCCCTTACCCCACCGTGCCGCACTTACACCACCGTGCCCCCCTTACCCCACCATGCCCCCCTTACCCCACCGTGCCGCCCCTACACCACCGTGCCCCCCTTACCCCACTGTGCCCCTCTTACCCCACCGTGCCCCCCTTACCCCACCGTGCCGCCCCTACACCTCCGTGCCGCCCCTACCCCACCGTGCCGCACTTACACCACCGTGCCGCCCCTACCCCACCGTGCCGCACTTACACCACCGTGCCGCACTTACACCACCGTGCCGCACTTACACCACCGTGCCCCCTTACCCCACCGTGCCCCCCTTACCCCACCGTGCCGCCCTTACACCACCGTGCCGCCCCTACCCCACCGTGCCGCCCTTACACCACCGTGCCGCCCTTACACCACCGTGCTGCCCTTACACCACCGTGCCCCCTTACCCCACCGTGCCGCCCCTACCCCACCGTGCCGCACTTACACCACCGTGCCGCCCCTACCCCACCGTGCCGCACTTACACCACCGTGCCGCACTTACACCACCGTGCCGCACTTACACCACTGTGCCGCCCTTACACCACCATGCCGCACTTACACCACTGTGCCGCCCTTACACCACCGTGCCGCACTTACACCACCGTGCCGCCCCTACACCACCGTGCCGCCCTTATGACACCGTGCCGCCCTTACACCACCGTGCCCCCCTTACACCACTGTGCAGCCCCTACACCACCGTGCCGCCCCTACGCCACCGTGCCGCTGTGCCACCGTGCCGCCCTTTCGCCACCGTGCCACTCTCAGATGAAACTTTGTGAAGCTGTAACTTTTTTCTACAAGTGGTCTTGCCGCCTTTCCTGAACCCTGGAATGCCTCAGTTACCGCAGCTCAAAGGATCTCCTGACCTTTTCCCAGCTGGACCAAGGTTTCCACAGACAGGCTCTCTATCTTCAGTGGAAATTGGTCACAGCCCGGTGCACTGGGGCTCCCACATCAGAAACTCATCAATGATTAGGCCAATGTAGTTAAACATTTCATCCAGCGTTAATGATTAAAAGATGTCCCTTGGGAAGCTGCATGCAGTGAGAGAGGCTAAGAATGCCTCACGTTTACATCCAGCACACAATACACTATGCACACAGTACACACATATCAGGAAGGATTGCTGCCTCTCTCACTTGCTAACAATTAGGTCACCCTGGTGCCTCTTCTTTTTTTCCTAAAATAAACTTTGTTTAGAATAAAAAATAGGCACAAAATGCAAACTGTGCAAAAAACGATTCATATATTCTCAGTGTCTCTACATTCGATAGTTTTAAGACCTGCAGCATGGAAGCAGGCCCTTCGGCCCGCCGAGTCCATGCTGACCATCCAACACCTGTTCACACTAGTTTTATGCTGTCCGACGTTCTCATCCATTCCCTGCACACAAGGGGTTATTTTTGACCAAGGCCAATTAACCTACAAACCCGCATGTCCCTGGGATGTGGGGGGAAACCGGAGGAAACCCACGCAGTCACCGGGAGAACGCGCAAACTCCACACAGATAGCACCCGAGGTCAGGTTTGCACGTGGGTCTCTAGTTCTGTGAGGCACCAGCTGAGCCCCTTCTCAACAATGGCTTCACAGTTCAGTTTTTGGTTTTAGAGATAGTTTTAGGGGGGTAATAATCCTTCCCTTGTTTAAGGGATGTCCCCACTGGACACTGCCCCACAAGGTTCAGTTCAGTTCAGTTCAGTTTCAGTTTAGTTTATTGTCATGTGTACGTGTGGCCCATAAATAAATAGAAACACTTTGCTTGTCTGAGTCTATTTTACTAATAGGTCAATTATTTAGCTGTTGTGCACAAGAAGGGAGCAGAATAGTCCATTTGCAGTAAATAATGTTTCCTCAGGGTCCCGTGGCTGGCTGCATTGTTGACAATTCCTTGTATTTACAATGAAGTCCACAGTCAATTTAAAATATCACCCCATCCAATTTAACACTGTCTTTCTCTGGAAATGGACACTGTTTAAGTCATGACGGTCATTTCTAACCCACTTCACACACTCTCAAAGTTAAATAATTTGAATCTAGATACAGTATAGGTTGGCTAAGATAGCTGATGCTCTTGATAGTTGACAGGTCCGCATTCAAGGTGGTCGCTGTTCGACAGCTTAGTTTATTGTCACTTGTACCGAGGTACAGTGAAAAGGGTTTGTTGCCTGCTATCCAGTCAGCGGGAAGACAATAGATGGTTACAATCGAGCCATTTACAGGGCACAGATACATGATAAGGGAATAACGTTTAGTGCAAGGTCACGCAAGCAAAGTCCGATCAAGGATGGTCCGAGAATCAATAGACAATAGGTGCAGGAGTAGGCAATTCGGCCCTTCAAGCCTGCACCACCGTTCAATGTGATCATGGCTGATCATTCTCAATCAGTACCCCGTTCCTGCCTTCTCCCCATACCCCCTGACTCCGCTATCCTTAAGAGCTCTATCTAGCTCTCTCTTGAATGCATTCAGAGAATTGGCCTCCACTGCCTTCTGAGGCAGAGAATTCCACAGATTCACAACTCTCTAACTGAAAAAGCTTTTCCTCATCTCAGTTCTGAATGGCCTACCCCTTATTCTTAAACTGTGGCCCCTTGTTCTGGACTCCCCCAACATTGGGAACATGTTTCCTGCCTCTAACGTGACCAACCTTTTAATAATCTTATACGTTTCGATAAGATCCCCTCTCATCCTTCTAAATTCCAGTGTATACAAGCCTAGTCGCCAAAGTGATAGATTGTAGTTCAGGACTTCTCTCTGGTTGTGGTCGGAAGATTCAGTTGCCCGATAACAGATTCTGGTCATCCAACTAATTGCCCGCATACATATGGTAAGTGGCATTGAACACAAAGTGTTGGAGTAACTCAGCGGGGCAGAGAGCATCTCTGGAGGACCTCATCTATCCATATCCTCCAGAGATGCTGCCTGACCCACTACATTACTCCAGCACTTTGTGTTCTACACAAGGTTCCAGCATCTGCAGTTCCTTGTGTAGGAAGTCAAAGTGCTGGAGTAACGCAGCAGGTCAGGCAGCATCTCTGGAGAAAAAGGATGGGTGACGTTTCAGGTCGGAACCCTTCTTGGGTCCTGACCTGAAATGTCACCCATCCTTTTTTCTCCAGAGATGCTGCCTGGCCTGTTGGATACTCCAGCACTTTGTGTCTGTCTACAGTTACTTTTCTCTACTTGTTAAGAGACATATCATATAGATGGGGGGGGGGGTAGATTGTAGAAAGCTTATCCCTATTGCTGAGGTATCTAAAACTAAGGAGAATAGGTTTAGGATAAGGCGTAGGATATTTAGAAGGGACCCGAGGAAGAACCTTTATCACCCAGAGGTTGGTTGGAATCTGTCTGGGTGGTGGAGGCAAATAATCCCACAGCATTTAAGAAGCAAGCAGATAAGGGCGGCACGGTGGCGCAGCGGTAGAGTTGCTGCTTTACAGCGAATGCAGCGCCGGAGACTCAGGTTCGATCCTGACTACGGGTGCTGCACTGTAAGGAGTTTGTACGTTCTCCCCGTGACCTGCGTGGGTTTTCTCCGAGATCTTCGGTTTCCTCCCACACTCCAAAGACATACAGGTATGTAGGTTAATTGGCTGGGTAAATGTAAAAAAAATTAAAAATTGTCCCTAGTGGGTGTAGGATAGTGTTAATGTACGGGGATCGCTGGGCGGCACGGACTTGGAGGGCCGAAAAGGCCTGTTTCCGGCTGTATATATATGATATGATATGATAACAAGGTACGGAAGGCTAAAGGCCAAGTGCTGGTAATTAGGATTAGTATGGATAGA
Organism: Rhinoraja longicauda; assembly: GCF_053455715.1. Taxonomy (NCBI): domain Eukaryota; kingdom Metazoa; phylum Chordata; class Chondrichthyes; order Rajiformes; family Arhynchobatidae; genus Rhinoraja; species Rhinoraja longicauda. The sequence continues at coordinate 8,830,718 of NC_135967.1, read as the reverse complement.
TACTTGATGGTGAATATGGGCATGGTGGGCTGAAGGACCTGTTTGTAGAACAGAGAACATGGAACAGTACAACACAGGAACAGATCCTTCAGCCCACAATGTCTGTGCCAAACATAATGCCATATTAAACTAATTTCCTTTGCTGGTAAGTGATCCATACCCCTCCATTCCCTGTATATCACTGCGCTTATTTGAAATGACAATATCACATCTGCTTTCACCACCACCACCCCTGGCAGCACATTCCAGGCACCCAACACTCTCTGCATGAGCTACTTGCCCGACACATCTCCTGTTAAACTTTGCCCCCTTTCACCTTAAAAGTTATTCCCACTAAACATTGGCATTTCTACTCTGGGACAAAAAAAATTCTGACGGTCTATGTCTGCCTCTCAGAACTTGATGTTCTTCTATCGGCTCCCCCCTCGGTCTCTGGTGTTCCAGAGGAAACAATCCAAGTTTGTCCACAGACGCAAATACACTCTAATCCAGGCAGCATTCTGCACCCTCTCCAAAGCCCACACGTCCTTCCAGTAATGGGACGGACCAGAACTGCACACCAACACCGCCCCAAATGCAGCCTAACCAAAGTCCTACTAAACTGCAGCATGGCTTCCTGACTCATACTCAATGTCCCAACCGATGAAGGCGACCATTCCATATGCCTTCTTTCCCACACTGTCCACTTGTGTTGCCACTTTCAGGGAGCTATGCATTTAGACCCCAAGATCCCTGTGTCCATCAGGATTGCGGGTCTTATCATGAACTGTACACTTCCCCCTTCCATTCAACCTCCGAAAGTGAAACATTTCACATTTGCTCGGATTAAACTCAGACTGCAATTTCTCCCGCTGTTTCTGTAGCTAATATAATATCCCACTGTTTTCTTTGACAACGTTCCCTCGCTCTCTGCAATTCTTCCTATTTTGGTGTTGTCTGCAAACTTACTAACCAAGCCACCCACATTTTATGTCCAAGTCATTTATATATATCACAAACAACAGAGGTCCCAGTGCAGATCCCTGCGGAGATCCACTGGTCACAGACCTCCAGACTGAACACTGTAACATTGTCCTTCCACCACAAGCCTCTGCCTTTTCTGAGTAAGCCAGTTGTGAATCCAAATGACAAAGTCATCGTGGATCCCGTGCATTTTAATCTTCTGGGTCAGCCTACCATGAGGGGTTTTATCTAGTGTCTTACTAAAACCCATGAAGCCAACATCTACTGTATCTACTGTACCGATGCTCTCAGTGTGGGCTCGTGTACATCAGCGAGACCATGCGCCGACTGGGCGATCGTTTCGTTGAACACCATGGCTCAGTCTGCCTTGGCCCACGTGAACTCCTGGAATGGGAAGGGACGATTTAACTCCCCTTCCCATTCCCATTCTCACCTTTCCGTCCTGGGCCTCCTCCACTGTCGGAATGAAGCCACACGCAAATTGGAGGAACAGCACCTCATATTTTGCTTGGGCATGTTTATGACCCAGTGGTATGAATATTGATTTCTCTAATCTCAAGTAGCCCCTGTCTCTGCCTCTCCCCCACCCTAGTCACCCTGCCAGTTCCACTGTTCACATCCTTGTAACCCTCTCGTTATCACCTCTTCCCCGGCCAACAATGGGCCATTGTGGGCTCCACCCTTCCTTGCTCATCTGCTGCCAGCCCTGATTTGTTCTTTTGTTCTGGCTTTTTCCTAACTCCAGTCTCATCCCCCCCCCCCCCCCAAACCCCGTCTACTTTCAATCTGAAAGAAGGGTCCCGACCCGAAATGTCACCCATCCTTTTTCTCCAGAGATGCTGCCTGACCCACTGAGATACACCAGCACTTTGTGTCTGTCCACTACTTTACACTGAGTCTCTGCTGTATATCCCACGGATGCTGCCGCTGTTTAGTACAGAGAAAATATAGACAGAATACCACAGACCAGCGATTACCTATTCTAAACCAAGGTTCCTCCAATGGTTTGGATGTCGGCCGTAGTTCATTCTGTATCACAGATGTGGATGGTTTCAAAGTCCGACCCTTGAGAATGAACCACAAAATGAAGGCAGACCCATCCAGTACTCCAGGAAGCCACTGCGGTTGCAGAGAACCTGTCCTTCAGGTGAGACTTTAAACCAAACCACCGTCCCTGGTTTGGTTTAAACCAGCCCCACCAGGTCCGTGCTGACCATCGATTACCCGTTCACACTGGTTCCATGTTACCACGTTTTTGTATCCACTTTCCCTCAGGCCAATTAACCTGCAAGCCTGCACGTCCTCGGGGCGTGGGTGGGAAGTAGGGCGCTCACAGGGAGAATGTGCAGACTCCACACTGACAGCAGGATCCAACCCAGGTCAGGATCCAACCCAGGTCTTCCCACTTTCACGTCCACTCCGTACACACCAGCGGCAATTTACAGAGGCCAATTTAACCTACAAACACACGCGTCTTTGCGGCGTGGGTGGAAACCGGGGCACCCAGAGAAAGCCCACGCAGTCACAGGGAGAACATGCAAACTCCACACAGACAGCACCCGAGGTCAGGATTGAACCCAGGTCTGGGGTGCTGTGAGACAGTGGCTCTACCAGCTGCACCACTGTGTCGCTTTGGATGTAAAGGTCTAATGGCTGTATCTGAAGTCGACCAGCTTCGCCCAACATCCTGTCCAATGATTACCCCTCGACTGATCTCACAGGGGTCAGTTCATCAGGTCATTACCTTGCCACTGTCTGGGGGGAGGTTGGAGATCGCCCTATGCAAGTCATCTGTACAATACCACGGCAAATACAAAATATTTCACTGACCACAAAGCATTTTAGGGATATAAAAGATGTTGCATAAATGCAAGTCTTTCTATTTCATCTTATTGCACTGAGGGCAGCACGGAGTCCCAGCTGTAGAGTTGCTGCCTTACAGCACCAGAGACCCAGGTTCGATCCTAACTATGGTTGCTGTATGTACAGAGTTTGTATGTTCTCCCGACGATAGACATGAAAAGCTGGAGTCACTCAGCGGGTCAGGCAGCATCTCTGGAAAGAAGGAATGGGTGACGTTTCGGGTCGAGATCCTTCTTCAGACCTGTGACCGCATGGGTTTTCCCCGGGTGCTCCAGTTTCCACCCACACTACAAAGACATGTAAGTCTGTGGGTTAATTGGCTTCGGTAAAAATTGTAAATTGTCCCTGGTGTGTAGGATAAGGACAGGCCTATGTGCACGTGACCACCGCTGGTCGGCGCGGACTCGGTGAGCCAAAGGGTCTGTTTCTGCGCTCTATCTCCAAAATCTAAAATCTAAAGGATAGCATGCAAAACCAGAGCTTGTCCCTAGTATGTAGGTTAATTGGCTTCAGTAAAAATTGTAAATTGTCCCTAGTTGTGTATGATAGTGTTAGTGTACATGTTGATCGCTGGTCGGCATGGACACGGGGGGGAGGGGGGGGGGGGGGAGGACCTGTTTCCATGCTGTAACTGTAAAATCGAAAGTCAGTGCAGGACCAAATCATTCCCAATGCTCTCTACTCTTCTTACTGATATCGCTATCCTGGCTCAGGTTTAGACAATCAAAACTCGCTGGGAAGGGTACAGAGCCAAAACTGGAACTACAGTAAATTGTGCTTCACTCAGCAGTACCAGCCTCTTGTTAACTTCTTTTGACTGAGCTGAACGGTTCTGCTGACACGCTCAGTCCTGTAGGGTTTTTGTTTTGCAAGTCGTTAATCCTTGTGCAATATTGTTTGAATCCCTCCTCTACCTCTGCAGTCAGACATCAAGTTTCATGATTCATATCAGTAATAAATTTGTCTTTAGTGTTTCTATTGTCCAGCAAAAACAATTAGCAAACAGCGACTTTCCTGCAACCATCAGGTTCTTGAGCTGACCTGCCCAACTCTAATTCTACCTCAGCAAAGGGCCCCCTCTTGCCTAATATGCATTTGCTAATTTCTAATTGTGTTTTACACTAATGCTTAGTTTTTTTGCACAGTCATATCCCTTTTACAATCTTGCAAATCTTACGTGTCATTTATATACAAGTTATGTATATTTATGTTTAGTTTATAGACACAGCACAGAAACAGGCCCTTTGGTCCTCAGAGACAGTGCCGACCAGCGATCCACGTACACTAACACTATCCTACACACCAGGGACGATTTATCATTTTACCGAAGCCAATTAACCTACAAACCTGCACGTCTTTGGAGTGTGGGATGAAACCGGAGCACCCAGAGAGGGCCTGAACTATGGGGAGAGGTTGAGCAGGCTAGGACTTTGTTCCTTGGAGCGCGGGAGAATGAGGGGTGATCTTATAGACGTGAACAAAATTATGGGAATAGATCGGATAAATGCACAGACTCTTGCCCAGAGTAGGGGAATCGAGAACCAGAGGACATAGGTTTAAGGTGAGGGGGGAAAGATTTAATAGGAACCTGAGGGACATTTTTTTTTACACAAAGGGTGGTAGGTATATGAAACGAGCTGCTGGATGACTTTAAGAGTATCTCTGATGTCTAAAGTCTAAAGTCTAAAGGGGGTAGTTGAGGCAGGTACAATCACAACAATTAAAAAACATTTGGACATGGATGAGATGGGTTTGGAGGGATGTGGGCCAAACGCAGGCAGGTGGGACTTGTGTAGGTGGGTATGTTGGCCGGTGTGGGCAAGTTGGGCCAAAGGGCCAGTTTCCAAACTCTATGACTGTCTCTATCAGCCTTGGTCTCGTTGAATGGTAAAACAGGGATGGGTGATGAATGGACTCAGCCTGTTCCTAATGTTCCTCACAGTCCTGTCACCTCTTTGACTTCATTCTGATACCTTTCCCACCATGTTAAACACCCAGGTGCTAGAACACCAGGCCTGGAATCCACCTCAGCTCGCTGCCAACATGGTGGTCCATCAGCTGTTGTCCCATCGTTGGAGACCCTCACTGATCTGTTGCCCCCCACCAGCCCTCTAAAGATCAGGCCAGACGTTCCCACTCCTCCACCCTGCCTGGTCCACCCACCCTGCCTGGTCCACCCTGCCTGGTCCACCCACCCTGCCTGGTCCACCCACCCTGCCTGGTCCACCCACCCTGCCTGGTCCACCCACCCTGCCTGGTCCACCCACCCTGTCTGGTCCACCCACCCTGCCTGGTCCACCCACCCTGCCTGGTCCACCCTGCCTGGTCCACCCACCCTGCCTGGTCCACCCACCCTGCCTGGTCCACCCACCCTGTCTGGTCCACCCACCCTGCCTGGTCCACCCTGCCTGGTCCACCCACCCTGCCTGCCTGGTCCACCCTGCCTGGTCCACCCACCCTGCCTGCCTGGTCCACCCTGCCTGGTCCACCCACCCTGCCTGGTCCACCCACCCTGCCTGGTCCACCCGGCCTGCCTGCTCCACCCACCCTGCCTGGTCCACCCACCCTGCCTGGTCCACCCACCCTGCCTGGTCCACCCACCCTGCCTGGTCCACCCACCCTGCCTGGTCCACCCGGCCTGCCTGGTCCACCCACCCTGCCTGGTCCACCCGGCCTGCCTGGTCCACCCACCCTGCCTGGTCCACCCACCCTGCCTGGTCCACCCACCCTGCCTGGTCCACCCACCCTGCCTGGTCCACCCTGCCTGCCTGGTCCACCCTGCCTGGTCCACCCACCCTGCCTGGTCCACCCTGCCTGGTCCACCCTGCCTGGTTCACCCACCCTGCCTGGTCCACCCACCCTGCCTGGTCCACCCACCCTGCCTGGTTCACCCACCCTGCCTGGTCCACCCTGCCTGGTCCACCCTGCCTGGTTCACCCACCCTGCCTGGTCCACCCACCCTGCCTGGTCCACCCTGCCTGCCTGGTCCACCCTGCCTGGTTCACCCACCCTGCCTGGTCCACTCACCCTGCCTGGTCCACCCACTCTGCCTGGTCCACCCACCCTGCCTGGTCCACCCTGCCTGGTCCACCCACCCTGCCTGGTCCACCCACCCTGCCTGGTCCACCCTGCCTGGTCCACCCTGCCTGGTCCACCCACCCTGCCTGGTCTTCCCTGCCTGGTCCACCCACCCTGCCTGGTCCACTCACCCTGCCTGGTCCACCCACCCTGCCTGGTCTTCCCTGCCTGGTCCACCCACCCTGCCTGGTCTTCCCTGCCTGGTCTTCCCTGCCTGGTCCACCCACCCTGCCTGGTCTTCCCTGCCTGGTCTTCCCTGCCTGGTCCACCCACCCTGCCTGGTCCACCCACCCTGCCTGGTCCACCCACCCTGCCTGGTCTTCCCTGCCTGGTCCACCCTGCCTGAACCTGGTAGTCAGACAGCATCAAGCATTGCCAGACCTGGGTCACCCAACACACAGTGACACGACGGTACAGTTGCTGCCAGAGACCCGGGTTCGATCCTGACTACGGGTGCTGTCTGTACGGAGTTTTCACGATCGCCCTGTGACCACGTGGGTTTTCTCCGGGTGCTCCGGTTTCCTCCCCCACTCCAAAGACGTACAGGCATGTAGGTTAATCGTCTTCAGTAAAATTGTAAGTTGTCCATAGTGTGGAGGATGGTGGTAGTGTACGGGGATCGCTGGTCGGCGCGGATTAGGTGGGCCGAAGGGCCTATTTCTGCGCTGTATCTCTAAACTAACTAAACTAAACTAAAACTAAAACACACAAAGCTGAAAACGACTGATAATTGTAGTCCAGCCAGGTTAATGGATGGCCCCGTGACCCTGCTGGTACAGCCGATCCCTCACAGAGCCAGAGACCTGAGTTCAATCCTGACCTCAGGTGCTGTGAACATCCCAACAACAACTAGAGAGCGGTCCTGAGTTACGATCTACCTCATTGGAGACCCTCAGACTATCCGTAATCGGACTTTATCACGAACAGAAAATTACTCCAGGTATCATGTACCTGCACGCTCGATTGTAATCACGTATTGTCGATGGCTCGATTGTAATCACGTATTGTCTTTCCGCTGATAGACTCCCAAAGTGCTGGAGTAACTCAGCAGGTCAGGCAGCATCTCTGGAGAAAAAAGATTGGTGTCGTTTCAGATCGTGACCCTTCTTCTGACTGGTTAGCACGCCACAAAAGCGTTTCACTGTTCCTCGGTACACGTAACAATAAACTAAACTGAACTAAACTGTCTGTGTGGAGTTTGCATGTTCTCCATGTGACCACATGGGTTTCTCGCGGGTGCTCTAGTTCCTTCCCAGATTCCAAGGATGCATGGGTTGGCAGGTTAACTGGCCTCTGTAAATCGCCCCGTGTGTGTAGGGTGAGTGTTAGAATCTGGAGGAGCTGATGAAAATGTGGGGTGAATAACAAATGGGATTAATATAGGATTGATGTAAATAGAAATAGTCAGTACAGACTGAGATACAGGTACACACAAAATGCTGGAGTAACTCAGCGGGACAGGCAGCATCACTGGAGAGAAGGAATGGGTGACATTTCGGGCCGAGACCCTTCTTCAGACTGATGTCAGGGGAGTGGGCGAGACAGAGATAGAATGTAGTTGGAGACAGTAAGACTGGTGGGAGAACTGGGAAGGAGGAGGGGATGGAGAGAGAGGGAAAGCAAGGGCTACTTGAAGTTAGAGAATTCAATGTTCATACCGCTGGGGTGTAAGCTACCCAAGCGAAATATGAGGTGCTGTTGCTCCAATTTGCACTGGGCCTCACTCTGACAACGGAGGAGGCCCAGGACAGAAAGGTCAGATTGGGAATGGGAGGGGGAGTTAAAGTGCTGAGCCGCCGGGAGATCAGGTAGGTTTAAGCGTACTGAGCAGAGGTGTTGAGAGATACAGCACGGGTACAGGCTCTATGGTTCCATGACTCCCTGGCTCAGTAATCAGGAACAATTGGGTTGGGAAATAGAGTGCAGTCAAACAAAATTGATCTGACACCTTACACATCCTCAGGGCAACTCCAATCAACTCACGGCTCAGGAGTTGTGTGGAAACTGCAGACATTTCTGAGGGGTGAATGTTAGAAGCTGTGGCATTGTGCACGGCATGATGCTATAAACAACTAAATAATCAGGCAGGTAAACCTCATGAGGGTTCAGGGTGGGTGGATGGTAATGGGAGCAGTGAAGAGGTGGTGCAAACATTGGCTGGGGGTAGGTGTCAGGGTGGAGTGGGGGTGGGATGAGGTGTGGAAGAGGAACAGGCCGGGGAGAGGAGACATGAGTGGGATGCAGATTTAAGACATTGAAATCCATTGAGTGAAGGTCAACACAAAGTGCTGGAGAACTCTGCGGGTCAGGCAGCTTCTCTGGAAAAAGGATGGGTGACGTTTCAGATCAGAACCCTTCTTCAGATTCTGATGTAGGGTCCCAACCAGGCATGTCACCCGCCCTGTTTCTGCAGGGATGCTGCCTGACCCGCTGAGTTACTCCAGCACTTTGTGCCTATCTTTGCCCAACTCGCTGAAGCGGCTGTATAAACCTATAAACCTATACAGCTGTATAAACCAGCATCTGCAGTTCCTTCCTACACATTTGTGTGAAGGTCATGTCGGGTCCCATAAAGAGCTGGAAATCTGCCTGCCAAACAGTGTCACACATCGTTTAGCTTTGTTGTGATGATGTAAGTAAAGTCAGAGAGTCATAGAGTGATACAGTGTGCAAACAGGCCCTTCGGCCCAACTTGCCCATACCGGCCAACTTGTCCCAGCTACATGTTTAATCTAAAACTAAATGTTTAGCTTTGTGTACAATCCATTTCTTACTGCACTTATAAGATTATAAGATCAGACAGGGTGGCACATTGGCACAACGGTAGGGTTGCTGCCTTAGGGCGCCAGAGACCCGGGTTCGGTCCTGACCACGGGTGCTGTCTGTACGCACAGGCGTTCTCCCTGTGTCCTGCGTGAGTTTTCTCCAGATGCTCCGGTTTCCTCCCTCACTCCAAAAGTGTGCAGGGAACCCTATCTTCCCAATAGTGGAAAGCAAGTAACTGGAGTACAATGAACTGCAGATGCTGCAATCTTGAGCAAAACTCTAAGTGTTGGAGGAGCTCCGTGGATCAGGCAGCATCGGTGGAGAGAATGAATAAGCGACGTTTCAGGGTCAGCACCCTTCTTCAGACTGATTGTAAGGGGAGGGGGTTGAAAGCTGGGAAAGAGAGGTGGGCCAAGGCAAAGCCAGGTAAGTGATAGGTGAGTATAGGAGATGGGAGTTTGTTTGGCATGAGGCTGGACAAAGGCTAGAGATGAGAAGGAGACAAAGTGGTGACCATTAAGGGGAGGAGCGAAGTGAGATGTAAAGTCAGAGGGAGGGATATAGGTGGAAGGTGACAGGATGGGATGAGGGGAGAGATAATGGGTGAAATGGGTGTGCCCCGGGGTAGATAGTAGGGTTGCCAACTGTCCTGTATTAGCCGAGACATCCTGTATATTGGGCTAAATTGGTTTGTCCCATATGGGACCGCCCTTGTTGCGTATTAGGCCCGGACACTGTAGTCCCAGACACTGTAGGCCCGGACACTGTAGGCCCGGACACTGTAGGCCCGGACACTGTAGGGCCGGACACTGTAGGCTCGGACACTGTAGGCCCGGACACTGTAGGTCCGGACAGTGTAGGTCCGGAGGCCCAGGCGCCACCTAACGGAGGTTGCGTAGCAACCCGCCTCCCGGCCCGGGCAGCCGCCATTGGTGGAGCGGGAGCACGTGGCTGCTGGCTGGGTGAGGTCACATGGGGCGCGGAGCAGTGACGTTACCTTGTCCCTTATTTGGGAGTGAGATAGTTGGCACCCCTAGTAGATAGACACAGGAAAGAGTGAGGGTAGGGGATGTTATTAAAAATTGAACAATTCAATGTTCATGCCACTGGGGTGTAAGCTTCTCCAGTGGAGTATGAGGTGCTGTTCCTCCAGTTTGCGTGTGACCTTACTCTGGCAATGGAGGAGGCCAGGGCAGGGAAATGGAAAAGGGAGTTAAAATGTTTAGCCACCGGGAAATCCAGCAGGTCTTGCCAGACCGAGCACATGTTTGACAAAATAGTGCAGTGACTGCGTTTAATCTGTGTGGGACGTTGCTCTGAAGGCCAGAATTTAATTGCCCCTTGAACTGTGTGGCTTTACAGGTCAGTTGACAAGTCAGTGAAGAGTCAGACATTTGGCTGTTGGTCCAGGATCGTGTGGAGGTCAAACATGGACGATTCTCTCCGCTGAAGGGCTGAGCTAAATCGCCTTCACAAATCATTGTTCAAGGGTCACCATTAACAGTACCAATCCTTAATTCCCCATTCATCTCTTTAACTGAGGTTAAATTCCTCAGATGCTGTTGTGGGGGTTGAAATATCTCTAAACTGTTAGATCTGAATCACTAGTCTGAGCACATAAACATGTTCTGATAAAATCATAAAACTAAAAGCAATCAAAAGGAAAATTGGGTGAGGTACATGGCAGATGGCCGATTCGATAAGACGAAAGCTGGATCTAACCTAGCCGTCGTGAATACAGCTGAATACTGTGCTCTGTGTGACAGGCTGTGTTGAGAGAACAAATACTCCATGTCTGACATTCACCGACAGAGGATGTCAGAAAGGATTGTTCACTAGTAGGACATGAGGGGAGAGAGGTTCCAACAGTCAGCCAAATCCAGCCCATCCTCAATGTGTAGAGGTGACATTTCAGGTCAGGACCCTTCTTCAGTCTGAAGAAGCACCCGACCCATCACCTCTCCCTATTCTTGCACGGTGGCGCAGCGGTAGAGTTGCTGCCTTACAGCGCCAGAGACCCGGGTTCAATCCTGACTACGGGTGCTGTCTGTACAGAGTTCATACGTTCTTCCTGTGACCACGTGGGTTTTCTCCGGGTGCTCCAGTTTCCTCCCACATGCCAAAGACATACAGATTTGTAGGTTAATTGGCTTCTGTAAATTGTGAATTGTCCCTAGTATGCGGGATAGTGCTAATGTACGGGGTGATCGCTGGTCACCGTGGACTCGATGGGCTGAAGGGCCAGTTTCCGTGCTGTATCTCTAAACTAAACTAGATTACAAGGCACTGGAGGGGAATCAAAGGAATGGGATTGACTATAAAGATTTTACAAGTGGGCCGAATGGTGTCTGAGTTCTATTGTTGTACCTGAGGCCAGTAACTCTCAGGAGAGGGACTGGGTGCACGAACAGCAGCCATTATCCTAGATCGAAGGAGTGAGGAGAGTGCAGAGCAAAGAGGATGAGATGAGGGGCATCCTAAACAACCCCTCTCACGTTGACACGATTCCCAAAACAATCTTGAGGTTTGCTGGATTAAACAATGTCTAAGAGGAAGCCTCGTCACCCTCCTGACACGTTGTGGAATAGACTGCCACCTAGTGGAGCGAGTCCTGACTTGATCGGAACATTAAAAGATGGCAGGTTCCTGACCCAGGAGGAAGGACAGTCGTAAGGACAACATATAATAAGGATAACAGGGAGGGAGGCTGAAGTGCCCTCTTCCTGCCCGGTTCCGTGTGTGAAGCCAAACGGCAGAGCAAACTGCTTGAGCTGAAGAGCCTTTCACTGTTCCTGTTGTGTGTTTTTTTAAATATAATGAATATGCCACGCCATCAGTTCATGTTTTATAAAATGACCTGACTGACCTCTGTTGCTATTTCTACAGCAGAGTCCCCGGTGCTGGATCTCAGCTTTTGTGCCACGCTGTTATATCTTGGGCACGGTTCGTTTCTGGGTGCTGCTTTAATGAGGGCGGACTATATTTAAAGGGGCATTAGCGCATACGCAAGTGCAAGGACCATAATGGATAATTAGTGACACAAGACGTTACTGGGTCAGCGATATGAAAACAGCACTCTGAAACTTTCCACCTCAGCACATCTAATGACTGATCCCAAACCGACTCTGCCATGGCAACCACTGTATCATTGGCCTCTGCAGCAGATGACTGCCTCGGGAATGAAGCATAACAGTGAACTCCCCGCTGGTGAAGATGCAACACTCTGAATATGTTAGCGCACAACAACATTCTCCTAATTCTGCTTTACAAACAGGTTCAGTGCCGACGGCTGCCTGATTCTTGGGCTTCGGGAAGCGATTGTTCTCAGTACCACCGCCCGCTGGTACCCACCGGTACTGTAGGCTGGGTAACCGGCAAGAAACGGAGAAGGGAGGCAATTTGCAGAGAGAGGCCAATTAACCTACAAAAACCCAGGATCAACACAAAATGCTGGAGTAACTCAGCGCGACAGGGCAGCATCTCCGGAGAGAAGGAATGGGTGACGTTTCGGGTCGAGACCCTACAAACCCACAAAAAAATTGCGATGTGGGCGGAAACCAGAACATCCAGGGAAAGCCCACGCGGTCCACAGGGTGAATGTGCAAACTCCACACAAACAGCACCAGGGGTCAGAATCGAACCAGTGTCTCTGGTGCCGTGAGGTAGCAGCTCCACTAGTTGCGCCACTGTGCAGCACAATGTTCCTATGTATCAATAACATTCATCTTGCTTGACCATCATGTTTAAACACTTCCTCGTGTAGAGGTACCCTAAAAATTAAATGTAAGCAGCCTTGTTATGTCCAACAAGGGCAGCACAGTGGCTTAGCGGATAGAGTTGCTGCCCTACAGCACCAGGGACCCGGATTCAATCCTGACTGCAGGTGCTGTCTGCACGGAGTTTGCATGTTCTCCCTGTGACCACATGGGTTTTCGCCTGGTGCTCCGGTTTCCGCCCACACTCCAAGACGTACAGATTAATTGGCTTTGGTAAAATTGTAAATTGGCCCTTGTTTTGTAGGATAGTGCTAGAGTGTGGGCGTGATTGCTGTTCGGCCTGGACCTGGTGGGCCGAAAGGCCTGTTTCTGCGCTGCATCTCTAAATTAAAACTCTAACATAAATGAAAGCTAAACTACTGCCAATGCCTACGATATACCCAACCCTGTCCTGCAATCTTGTGAAGGCAGGGCTAGCAATGAGAGAGTTCAGAAGAGTTCGGGGCAGACCCTTTTGTTTCTCCCCTGAAGGTAGACAACACCCTGCAATTAGTTCAAGCCAGGCGTGTGTAGAACCCCTGCCACACAAGCCTGACCATACACCCTACACTACACCATACACCCTACACTACACCTGACCATACACCCTACACTACACCATACACCCTACACTACACCATACACCCTACACTACACCTGACCATATACCCTACAACTACACCTTACACCCTACACTACACCATACACCCTACACTACACCTGACCATATACCCTACAACTAACACCTTACACCCTACAACTAACACCTTACAACCTACACTACACCATACACTACACCATATACCCTACACTACACCATACACCCTACACTACACCTGACCATACACCCTACACTACACCATACACCCTACACTACACCATACACCCTACACTACACCATGCACCCTACACTACACCATACACCCTACACTACACCTGACCATACACCCTACACTACACCATACACCCTACAACTACACCATACACCCTACACTACACCATACACCCTACACTACACCATACACCCTACACTACACCTGACCATACACCCTACACTACACCATACACCCTACAACTATACCATACACCCTACACTACACCATACACCCTACACTACACCTGACCATACACCCTACACTACACCATACACCCTACAGTACACCATACACCCTACAGTACACCATACACCCTACACTACACCATATACCCTACACTACACCTAACCATATACCCTACAACTATACCATACACCCTACAACTATACCTTGGGCTTTAGAGTCCTAGACAGATGAAGACCATCAACTTTATCACCGAGTGCCATATTTCACAAGTTACAACATTTCCTCAAAACCTAACATTATTTTCACGCCTGTGCAGCACACTTGAAGAAGTGCCTCACTGGGCTGCACTGTGGCACAGCGGTAGAGTTGCTGCCAAACAGCGTCAGAGGCCCGGGTTCAACGTGCAGATTTTGTAGGTTGAAGTAACTCAGCGGGACAGGCAGCATCTCTGGAGAGAAGGAGTTGGTGACGTTCCGGGTCGAGGTCTCGACCCAAAACGTCACCCACTCCTTCTCTCCAGAGATGCTGCCTGTCCCGCTGAGTTACTCCAGCATGTCTATCTTCGGTTTAAACCAGCATCTGCAGTTCTTTCCTACAGATTTGCAAGTTAATTGTCTTCTGTAAATTGTCCCTAGTGTGGAGGGTGGGACTAGTGTACGGGTGATCATTAGTCGGTGTGGAATGGCCTGTTTCCACATCTTTAAAATCTCCTGCATGTAAGAACTTCACTGTTCTTTTTGGGACATTTGACGATAAAACATTCTTGACTTTCTTGTTGAACTAAATTAAACAAAACCAAAATGCTTTTGCAGTCCTCTGAACATGCAGCAAGTTAACTCACCGAGTCTGCTGAGTACGCTTAGAGCGATATCAGAACCATTTAGGGGAGCTATCGGCAACTAAAGCTACTTTGGGAAACTGTTGCTCGACCATTCATTTTGTGAATGACACGACATTAGCAGGAAATGGGGGCCCGTGCAGGTTAAAGGGTCCCAGGGTCCCTCCTGTCTTGGGCAAGAGGGAAAGTAGACACAAAGCGCTGGAGTAATGCAGCGGGTCAGGCAGCATCTCTGGAGAAAAAGGATGGGTGACGTTTCGGGTCGGGACCTTTCCTCAGACTGCAATTACTCCAGCACTTTGTGTCTATCTTTGGTATAAACCAGCATCTGCAAAGAAACGTATAAGATTATTATCTTATCGAAACGTATAAGATTATTAAGGGGTTGGACACGTTAGAGGCAGGAAACATGTTCCCAATGTTGGGGGAGTCCAGAACCAGGGGCCACAGTTTAAAAATAAGGGGTAGGCCATTTAGAACGGAGATGAGGAAAAACCTTTTCAGTCAGAGAGTTGTGAATCTGTGGAATTCTCTGCCAGAGGGCAGTGGAGGCCAATTCTCTGAATACATTCAAGAGAGAGCTAGATAGAGCTCTTAAGGATAGCGGAGTCAGGAGGTATGGGGAGAAAGCAGGAACGGGGTACTGATTGAGAATGATCAGCCATGATCACATTGAATGGCGGTGCTGGCTCGAAGGACTGAATGGCCTACTCCTGCACCTATTGTCTATTGTCTATTGTCTACATTAGAGCAAGCACCCTCTGCTCTTCTCACCAGAGGGTAGATATTGCTGGGAGAGTTGAGGACAGGTGCTGACCTTCAATGGGACCATCTGTCATTGGTGTATAGTGTCCACCCCCCATCACAGCTCAAAGGCAAACCTGTCCAATTAGCAGTGTAGGAAGGAACTGCAGATGCTGGTTCACACCGAAGATAGACACAAAGTGCTGGAGTAACTCAGCGAGTCAAGCAGCATCTCTGGAGAAAAATCGAAGAAAGGAATAGATGGCGTTTTGGGTCGAGACCCTTCTTCAGACTGAACCCTCTTTAGACCGAAGAAGGGTCTTTATCTATTCCTTTTCTCCGGAGATGCTGCCTGACCCGCTGAGTTACTCCAGCACTTTGTGTGTCTCTTTGCCCAACCAGCTGAATCTGCAAGAAGGGGAGGCCAAGTAACACAGTTTCCAACAGCATGAGTACACGTACACAGGGAATCGCAGTTCTAAAACCAGCGACAGATTGCGCGGTGCAGGTGTTAGGATATCACTGACTCAGCACTGACTTACAGAGTGCTGAGAGGGGGACTCCTCTACAACACCTCCACAACCAACACACAACTACGCAAGCAGGGGAATGTCTCACCGGGAAAGGTTAAGGAGTTGCAAAATGGATGAGAAAAGCAGCTGAGCACAGTGCAAATAAATCATCACTATTTTACTTTGCAATCGTATCATATTTCCCTCTTACTCCCTTCAAACTGAAAATGTATAATGATACAAATGCAGTGTGACACCTCACTTCCCATTTCTCCACATGGGCTAACGTTACAAAGTTACCTCTGCTGACAAACGACACACTTCCAATCAAGGACTTCCAGGCCTCCAAGAAAGTTTGACTGTGCGAGAAAGTCAAGCATTCATATCGTTTCTTTCTAAACCTCTGTGCAGCTGATGAGAGATAAACTCTCCCATCAAGCCAAGAGGTACAGGAGTGTGAAAACACACACCTCCAGATTCAGGAACTGTTTCTTCTCAGCTGTTATCAGGCAACTGAACCATCCTATCACCAACTAGAGAGCGGTCCTGACCTCCCATCTACCTCATTGGAGAACTTCGGACTATCTTTAATCGGACTTTACTGGACTTTATCTTGCACTATATGTTATTCCCTTTATCCTGTATCTTTACACTGTGGACGGCTCGATTGTAATCATGTAGTCTATCCGCTGGCTGGATAGCACACACGAAAAAGCTTTTCACTGTACCTCGGTACACATGACAATAAACTAAACTAATATAATAACTTTGTCCCTCCCTCCACAGATGCTGCCTGACCTGCCGGGTGCTCCAACAATTTCTGTTGCTATCTCCCCCCACCCTCTCCTATATCTCTGGAGGGGCACAGATCCATGGAGACCTGATTCAAAGGCATGAGGGTGCACTAAGCCACAACAGTAGACACATACACACAGACACACACATACACGCAAACGCGCGCGCACACACACACACACACACACACACACACGTAAATGCACACACACACACACACACACACACACACACACACACACAGACACAGACACACACACACACACGCAAATGCACACACACACACACACACACACACACACAGACACAGACACACACAGACACACACACACACAGACACACACACACACACACACACACACAGACACAGACACACAAACGCAAATGCACACACACACACACACACACACACATACACAGCCGTAACCCCAACCTTGGTCACAAAGTCATCTAACACAGGAACAAGCCCTTCAGCCCATGAAGTCCACACTGAGAATCAAACGTCCATTTAACTACTCCAACACAATCCCTCTTTTATCCTCTCTAGATTCCCATTGATATCTCCAGACTCTACCATGCACAGACAGTAGGTGCAATTCACACTGGTTGATTAATTTACAACCTCTCCCCCCTTTGACCTCTCTTTTCCAGCTCCTCCCCCCCCCCCCCCCCCCCCACCCCACACTGTAATCTGTATGAAGAAAGGTCCCACTCCAAAATGGGACCAAAAGTCATAGTCATAGAGTCACACAGTGTGGAAACACTTACCCACTCCGACCAACATGCCCTATCTATACTAGTCCCAT
The DNA here is from genome assembly GCF_053455715.1 of Rhinoraja longicauda. Classification (NCBI taxonomy): domain Eukaryota; kingdom Metazoa; phylum Chordata; class Chondrichthyes; order Rajiformes; family Arhynchobatidae; genus Rhinoraja; species Rhinoraja longicauda. The sequence continues at coordinate 8,813,537 of NC_135967.1, read as the reverse complement.
CTGCCTGTGTTTGGCCCATATCCCTCTAATCCTGTCCTAGCCATGTACCTGTCTAAGTGTTTCTTAAACATTGCGTTAGTACCTCCCTCAACTACCTCCTCCGGCAGCTCATTCCATAAACCCACCACCCTTTGTATAAAAAAATGTTAACCCTCAGGTTCCTGTTAAATAATTCCCTCCTCACTTTAAACCTATGTCCTCTGGTTCCCGATTTCCCCGACTCTGGGCAAGAGACTCTGTGCATCTACCCAATCTAATCCTCTCATGATTTTTTACACCTCTATAGGATCACCCCCTCATCCTCCTGCGCTTCAACTAATAGAGTCTCAGCCCGTTCAACCTCTCCCTACAGCTCAGGCCCTCAAGTCCTAGCAACATCCTGGAGTTGGCCTGGCAAGCAGTACCAAGGCCATGGGCAGTAGATAGGACTGTTGGCTGAACCTCTGTGTAACTTTGTCAACGCCAAAATGTAGGGACACTTGAGTACTGCTTAGGTGAGGTCTGCTGTATGTTTGTACCATGTTGTTTACAAAATGAAGCATTTTCTGCTTGACCCGATGAGTTACTCCAGCACTTTTTGCTCATGATTCCAGCACATGCAGTTCCTTGTACATCCTTCAATTACGGCGGATGTTGTTCACTGCGCTTTCTATGACGTGTCCTGTTCATGATTAATTTTAGGTATTGTATCCAATACCACCCATCCAGGGTGCACGGATAGGTATTCCAGCCTCCTCACTGCCTCTAGACTGGAGCCCACCTCCATCTTCTCATTTGTAGGCAAGAACTGCAGATGCTGGTTTAAATCAAAGGTAGACACAAAATGCTGGAGTAACTCAGCAGGGCAGGCAGCATCTCTGGAAAGAAGGAATGGGTGACGTTCCGGGTTGAGACCCATCTTGAGTCTGAAGAAGGGTCTCGACCCAAAACGTCAGCCATTCCTTCTCTCCAGAGATGCTGCCAGTCCCGTTGAGTTACTCCAGCATCTTGTGTCTACCTTCCATCTTTTCAATAGACAATAGACAATCGGTGCAGGAGGAGGTCATTCGGCCCTACGAGCCAGCACCACCATTCAATGTGATCATGGCTGATCATTCTCAATCTGGGTTCAATCCCGATTACGGGTGCTGTCTATACAGTTTGTACGTTCTCCCCGTGACCTGCGTGGGTTTACTCCGAGATATTCGGTTTCCTCCCACCATCCAAAGGTTTGTAGGTTAATTGGCTTTCTATAAATATAAATTTTCCCGAGTGTGTGTAGGATAGTGTTAATGAGCAGGGATCGCTGGTCAGAGCGGACTCGGTGGGCCGAAGGGCCTGTTTCCGCGCTATATCTCTAAACTAAACTAAAGGATGGCAGTTTCATATTAAGTAGGTTAAATATAAGGTGTTGAGACTTGAAAGACAGAGATCCAACTAGATGAAATTATAGAACAGTGTTCCCTGTATGGAACTCCCTGCTAGGCAGTGGTGTCAGTAATCTCTCGAGATAGGGGCAGCACGGTGGCACAGCTGGTAGAACTGCTGTCCTACAGCGCCAGAGACCCGGGTTCGATCCTGACCACGGGTGCTGTCTGTACGGAGTTTGCACGTTCTCCCTGTGACCACGTGGGTTTTCTCCGGGTGCTCCGGTTTCCTCCCACATTCCAAAATAAAAGACATACATGTTCGGCACTCTCCCTACTGCTACCAAATGTATAGACTTATATAAAAACTATAATCTATATAGACGGGGGCATTTTGCTTTTTTTTAACTTTGCACTACTATTGTCTATTTGTCTGTTTTTTAATGTTTATTTTGGGTTTTACAGAGCTATATGTTTACATATCTGTTGTGCTGCTGCAAAAGTAAGAATTACAATCTTCCTTTTCGGGACATTATGGCAATAAAACACTCTTGACTCTCGAAATGCATGTTGATATCAGGATAATCGCTCAACTTTCCCAGGGTACAGTCTTCAACAAACATGTGTTACATCTGCTGTTTTTAAATTCTCTAGACCCGCCCAGATCAAAATCAGACCGATTGAGGCATGGGGCAGCAGACGAGAGGCCTGGTGGCCTCAATATTGTTTTTCTTGACTCTAATCTAGGAACATTCATGTTCTTGATTGGTTCAGCCTGCGAAGGTCAAACCATTGATGTTAGCATGTTGGATTCATTTGGGCTGGCACTTCCTGTTCAAGTTTGCAGGCTGCAGTTGTGCTCAGTGCATGTGTGTGTGTGGGAGAGAGAGAGAGAGAGAGCGAGAGAGAGAGAGAGAGAGAGGGAAGAATAAAGAGCAAGAAGTAAAGAGCAAGAGAGGGAGAGTGAGGGGGGGAGGGGGGGAGAGGGAGAGAGAGAGGGAGAGAGAGAGGAAGGGAGAAAGAGGAAGGGAGAGAGAGGAAGGGAGAGGGAGAGGGAGAGGGGGAGGGAGAGAGAGAGTACAGATTGTGTATTAATTTCCAGTGCAGCGTTAGACTGGGGTTCCGCTGCTCAGAGAAGGTCTTGCTGCGCCCAAACCTGTGTACCTTGAGAAAGGGCAGCCAGGAACTGCTCTAAAGATTTTTCTTTTTCATTTTGCGTTGCTGTTGTAAATGGTCTTAACTTAATCCATTTGTGGACTGCACAGTGTTTTACCAAGATTTCCCCTTCTTGTGTAGTGGGTGAGAATGTTACTAAGCTGCAAAAATGTATTAAATCCTTTTCTAATTGTATTATGAATGTAATTTAATCTTAATTGTATTTTGTGGGTAATGCTCCAAGTGTGTAAAACTGTATGGATTTGAAGTGTTTGGACTTGGTCATTGCTCTGCTTTCTTGGCTAGAGAGTGGTCCTGACCTCCCATCTACCTCATTGGAGACTTTGAACTATCTTTAATCGGACTTTATAGTACTTCAATGTTATATCTTCCTCCATCTGTGCACTGTGGACGGTTTGATTGTATTCATGTATAGTCTTTTCTCTAACTGGAAAGCATGCAGACAAAAGCTTGTCACTGTACCTCGGTACACGTGACAATAGTAAACTAAACATCCTAGTGAATCTCCTCCATACTGTCTCCAGCATAAATACCTCCTTACAACAAAGTGATCAGAACTGCACCCAGTCTTCCAAGTGCAATCCAACCGATGTTTTGTCACATTGAGACATTACATCCCAATCTTTATATTCTATGCAACGACTGATGAGGACAAGCGTGTCAAAAGCCTTAGTTAGACACAAAGAGCTGGAGTAATTCAGCCAGACAGGCAGCATCTCTGGAGAGAAGGAATGGGTGACGTTTCGGGTCGAGACCCTTCTTCAGACTAAACCTGTTCTATCCATGCACAGACTGAAGGGTCTTGACCCGAAACGTCACCCATTCCTTCTCTCCAGAGATGCTGCCTGTCCCGCTGAGTTACTCCAGCATTTTGTGTCTGCGGTTTAAACTAGCATCTGCAGTTCCTTCATACACATGTCATAAGCCACCTTCACCACCCTACCCACCAATGTTGCCACCTTCAGTGAACTATGATCTTGAACCTCCGAGATCCCTCTGTTCATCAATATTACTTCACGCCCTACCATTTATTGCACATGCACTCTCCCTATTTGGAATTTCAAAAGTGTATCAACAGACATTAGTCGGGATTAACAGTGGTGCAGCGGGTAGAGCTGCTGCCTCACAGCACCAGAGCCCCGGGTTCCATCCTGACCTCGGGTACTGTCTGTGCGGAGTTTGCACATTCTCCCTGCGACCGCGTGGGTTTCCTCCGGGTGCTCCGGTTTCCTCCCACATCCCCACAACGTGCACGTTTGTAGGTTAAGTGGCCCTCTGTAAAATTGCCCCTAGTGTGTCGGGAGTGGATGAGAAAGTGGGATAACAGAACTAGTGTGAACGGGTGATCGATGGTCGGTGTGGACTTGGTGGGCCGAAGGGCCTGTTTCCATGTTGTATCTCTGAATTAAACTAAATTCCATATCTTTTTGTTCGCAGACTCGGATCGTAAGTAGGTGTGCTTCAGCACAGAGGGGTTAACGGGCTCCAATGAGAGTGGGCTGTCTCTCCTTCCGCCAACCCTACGCCGGTTTGATCCTAAACAGCGTGAAGACGGTGGAGACTCGCTGGAGGCCTCTGCTGGCAGAGCTGCACCACTGCACCCTGGCTATCCACGTCGCTTACAAGGACTGGGAAGGCTCGGACTGGAAAGACATCCTCACTCACACAGTGGGGATGACCCAGCACCAGATACAGACGTTGGTGCAGGAGGGGGAGAGGTTCGGCAGAGGAGCAATTGTCGGTAAGGAAGGGGGCTCATTTTTAATGGAGGCACGAGAGACGAGAATGTTGCCAGGACCCGAGGTTGAGCGCAGAGGTTGGGCAGGCTGCGACTCTATTCCTTGCAGGAGGACGAGGTGTACAAAATAGAGGTGTACAAAATCATGAGGGAAATAGATGTGGTGAATGTGGTCTGTTATCCAGCGTAGAGGAATCAAGAACCACAGGACAGGTTTAAGGTGAGAGGGGAAAGATTTAATAGGAACCTGAAGAGCTACATTTTCACTGAGAGGGTGGTGGGTATAAGTTCATAAGTGATGGGAGCAGAATTAGACCATTCGGCCCATCAAGTCTGCTCCATCATTCAATCATGGCTGATCCTTCGCTCCCTCCTGACCCCATTCTCCTGCCTTCTCCCCATAACCTCTGACACCCCCAGTATGTGGAACAAGCTGCCAGAGAAGGTAGTCGAGACAGGAACAAAGACAGCATTTAAGACACTTGGACAGATACATGGATGGGAAAGGTTCGGAGGCAAACGGGATCAGCTTAGATGGGGCATCTCGGTTAGCACGGCCGAGTTGGGCTGAAGAGCCTGTTTCCGTGCTGCATGACGTCAGATACCAGAGTAGAGGATAGAACAGAACATCACAAGAACAGGCCCTGTGGCCCTCAATGTCTGCGCTGAACATGATGTCAAGATAAACTAATCTCATCTGCCTGCTCATGATCCATATCCCTCTGTTCCCTACAAATCCATATGCTATCTAAAATCCTGAGATACAAAAACAAGCTGCTGGAGGAACTCAGTGAGCTAGGCAGCATCTGTGGAGGGAGGGAGATGGACGGACGATGTTTCGGGGAGTCTAAACATCTCTTCCCCAGAGACACTGCTTGATCCGCAGAGTCCCTCCAGAGGTTTGTTTTTTGTTTGAGCCAGTTTTAGTATTTACTAGACCAAGTGGACCAGTTGGGCCCAAACCTCTCCTGCATTGGTGCAGCACCCTCTCCTCCCCCCCCCCCCCTCCCCTCTCTTCTCAACTCCCCCTCCCCTCTCCCTTCTCCCCCACTCCCCCCTTCCCCCCCCCACTCCCTCCTCCCCTCCCCCTCCCCTCCTTTTAAACATTAAAATGTGAATAACTTTAAAAATATAACACCGATTTCAATAAAACTACTTGCATTATCACTAAAGTGACGATGGTGAGTAAGGTGGGCCTAAAATTGTTGTGCTATCGTGTACCGTTTTGGCTGAAGTTCAGTCACAAACAAGACAACAAACGAGAGTTTTAGTATATAGATTTGAGATACATGTAAACCCAGGAATTAGGTAGCAGTCTCAAAGGGGCTCTATAATCTTTTGCTCTGGCCCTCGGGCTAAGGTCCAAGGAGATGGTAAAGAAGTAAACACCAACCAGTTGTACCACTCAACAAAAGCACCCAGCAGCCTAGGCTTCAATTAAAGTGAGACATCATCACCGGAGGATGAGGGGTAATGTTATAGAGGTGCACAAAATCATGAGAGGAATAGATCAGGTAAACGCACAGAGTCTCTCGCCCAGAGTAGGGGAATCAAGAACCAGAGGACACAGGTTTAAAGGTGAGGGGGAAAGATTTAATAGGGACCTGAGGGGGAACTTTTTCACACAAAAGGTGATGGGTGTATGGAACGAGCTGCCGGAGGAGGTAGTTGAGGCTGGTACTATCACACCGTTTCAGAAACATCTGGACAGATATATGGATAGGACAGGTTTAGTTTAGTTTAGTTTAGAGATACAGCATGGAAACAGGCCCTTCGGCCCACCGAGTCCGTGCCAACCAGCGATCCCCACACACCAGCACCATCCTACACACACCAGGGGTAATTCACAATTTTACCGAAGCCAATTAACCTACAAACCTGTACGTCTTTGGAGTGTGGGAGGAAAGTGGAGCGCGCAGGGAAACCCCACGCAAGGTCGCGGGGAGAATGTACAAACTCCGTACAGACAGCACCCATGGTCAGGATTTGAACAATAAATCCCGCTGAGTTACTCCAGCTTTTTGTATCTATCTTCGGTTTAAACTAGCATCTGCAGTTCCTTCTTACACAATAAATCCACACATTTCAGTTCAGTTTAATTTAGAGATACAGCGCGGAAACAGGCTCTTCGGCCCACCGAGTCCGCACCGACCAGCGATCCCCGCACACTAACACTATCCTGCACACTAGGGACAATTTACATTTATACCAAGCCAATTAACCTACAATGCAGCATGTCCTTGGAGTGTGGGAGGAAATTGAAGACCTCGGAGAAAAGCCACACGGTCACGCGGTCAGTCTGAAGAAGGGTCTCGACCCGAAACGTCACCCATTCCTTCTCTCCTGAGATGCTGCCTGACCCGCTGAGTTACTCCAGCATTTTGTGAAATAAATACCTTCGATTTGTACCAGCATCTGCAGTTATTTTCTTACACTACTTAGATTATCAGCAAACATTTTACAATCATTATTTATTGTAGGATGTATGACAGTCCAGTTATGCAGCTCAAACTCCAATAAACAGCACTCGGATATTGACCCAGTTATCCGGTTCCATTTTCACTGACAGATAAAGGGCACCTCTTCACAATAGTGCTTTAGATGTAAAGTAATGCCATCAAATGTAAAAAAAGAACATTCTAAAAGCCTACGTAATGGACTCAGTTGTTCCAGTACCAAATACAACTAGGATTCTCTGTAAATAGGTCAAGATGCTCTCTCATTCATATACATAAAAACATTTTGAAAACTTCACTCACTTCACAGCGGGTGAAGCCAGTGAACCTGACCATTGGCAAGGCCGAGGACCCAGCAGGACATCATTTGTCACAGCCCGAGAGAAACAGGCAGGAGTAGAAACAAGGAACTGCACGTGCTGGTGTACAAAGCAAGATACAAAAGTGCTGGAGTAACTCTGCGGGTCAGGTAGCATCTCTGGAGTCTCACCTCTGGAGAGGTGACATTTGGGGTCGGTTCTGATGGGGAGGGGCTCTATCCTGATGCTCCAGAGATGCTTCCTGACCTGCGGAGTTACTCCAGCACTTTGTGATACCTTCGATTTGTACCAGCATCTGCAGTTATTTTCCTGCACTGCGAAGAGTTACTCCAGCACTTTGTCTTGACCTTCACTCAATTGATTTCAATGTATTAAATCTGCACTCCACACTTTTGCGTCGGGCCTGAAGAAGGGTCCTGACCCGAAACAGTGCCTTGTCCATGTTCTCCACAAATAGATAGGATCCTCTTTCAGTGCATCTTCTGAAAGACAATACCTCCAGCAGGACAGTCTCTCTCCGCATTGCAGACCAAAGCAAGAAAGACAATGCACCTAGATATCTGTGCATTTTCTCTCCATATCTCACACCATTTTGCCTTTATCCATCTGTTCTTTGACCACCCATCTGCCATTCACACCCCCCCCCCCCCCTCGCCTGTATCCACCTATCATCTGCCTGGCGTTGTCCCGCCCCCACTTCCCTTCCACCTTTCTCCCTTCTATATAATCAGTCTGAAGAGGGTCCCGACCTGAAACATCTCCTATCCGTGTCCTCCAGAGATGCTGTCTGATCCGCTGAGTTGATCCAGCGCTTTGTGTCAGTTTTTTGTAAACCATCATCTGCAGTCCCTTAGTGTCCAGATTTTGTGGCAGCTTACTGGTTCTGTAGAATGATGAACAGGAAAGACTGCCTGTACTATTGTGCAGAGCATCACTCGTGACTCGACTATGTGTAGGAAGGAACTGCAGATGCTGGTTTAAGCTGGACAATAGACAATAGGTGCAGGAGAAGGCCATTCGGCCCTTCGAGCCAGCACCGCCATTCAATGTGATCATGGCTGATCATTCTCAATCAGTACCCCGTTCCTGCCTTCTCCCCATACCCCCGACTCCGCTAATCTTAAGAGCTCTGGAGTAACTCAGCGGGACAGGCAGCATCTCCGGAGAGAAGGAATGGGTGACGTTTCAGGTCGAGACCCTTCTTCAGACTCAAAGTCACGGGAGAGGGAAACGAGAGATATAGACGATGATGTAGAGAGGTGTAGAACAATGAATGAAAGATACGCAAAAAAAAGTAATGACGATAAAGGAAACAGGCCATTGTTAGCTGCTTGTTGGGTGAGAACGAGAAGCTGGTGGGACTTGGGTGGTGGAGGGATGGAGAGAGAGGGAATACAGGGGTTACTTGTAGTTGGAGAAATCAATATTCATACTATGTGTGTGTGTGTGTGTGTGTGTGCTACAGGATTAGTTGACGTCGGCGATACCTGGCAATGCCCCAGTGATGCAGACCCTGAGGAAGTGAAGGAGCTGGAGAAAAGAGCTATTCTGCGTGGGCTGGAGCACAAGTATCTCACCAACTTGTCCAATCCAAGGTGGCTGCGGCAACCAATCCCAGCCAAAGGACACAAGGATGTGTGGATGGTGGACATCCCCGATGAACTGATCCCCTGACCATCTCCGGCAGCAAGTGGGACCTCGACTGAGATACGAGGGGGGGGGGGGACATGTCAACATCCTGCATTGAGTTACTGGTTATTAGTTTTTGGTTTATTATTGTCAGTGCATTATAGAGTTTAGAGCTCAGTTTATTATTGTCGCTTATACCGAGGTACAGTGAATAGTTTTTATGTTGGTTGCTGTCCAAACAGCCAAAAGGCTGGACATGATTGCAATCAAGCCATCTACAGTGTACAGATACAGGATAAAGGGAATAACGTTTAGAGCAAGATAAAGTCCAGTAAAATCCGATTAAAGATAGTCCAAGGGTCTCCAATGAGGTAGATAGCAGGTCAGGACTGCTCTGGTTGGTGATAGGATGGTTCAGTTGCCTAATAACAGCTGGGAAGAAACTGTCCCTGAATCTGGAGGTGTGCTTTTTCACACTCCTCAACCTCTTGTGTGATGGGAGAGGGGAGAAGTGGGAGTGACTGGGATGAGACTCGTCCTTGATCGCGCTGGTTGCCTTGCGGAAGCAGTGTGAAATGTAGGGGGAATGGTAATATTTGTGACGGTACGCATCAGAATAGTGTACTGGCACCTGCAAAGAGTTCAAAACTAGACTTTCACATTTTGGGGAATTTTTAATTTTACAAAAGGTTTATAAACTTTTTTTTAAAATTCAAATGTATTCATGAAATTAGGCGTTCGGGTCCTTAAAGAGCTCGAGCAGGTCATAGGACAAGGATCTGCCAGTGTATGGTATTTATTCACAAAATTCTGGAGTAACTCAGCAGGTCAGGCAGCATCTCAGGAGAGAAGGAACGTGTGACGTTTCGGGTCGAAACTGATCAGTCTGAAGAAGGGTCTCGACCCCAAACGTCACCCATTCCTTCTCTCCCGAGATGCTGCCTGACCTGCTGAGTTACTCCAGCATTTTGTGAATAAATGCCAGTGTATGGTAATTGTCACCGTTTAAAAGGAGACTCATAAACCAAGGGGACCTGGTTTTTGAACACAAGTCTTTGAAAATGCAGGATTCGTTAACAAGGCACCCAATAAAATATATCCTATACTGGCTCGATAAACAGAAGCAGGGAATGTAAACTCAACTGCAGAGCAAGTGCCAATAAAACATTTTGTTTTGTCCCCCCTGTGTGTTGTGTGACTATGGGTTAGCAAGGATGCACGAACAGCACTGGGTATCAGGAACCCCTAGGTACTTGGAGATGCAGTTGAGACTCGCCTCATCTACCGCCCCCACCCCGGTGCGCACTCATTTCTCCCACCATCTCCACCTCCCCAGTCACACTGCTCATCTCCCCTCCTCTGCACACTCATCTCCCATCGCCGTACCATACTTCCCGCTGATTTCCCACCCTTCCCCCTGCCCCATTCCACCCATCCCTCGCCCTGGCTTTACATCTCACTCCTCTTCTTGCATTACCTGACGCCCTGTGGTCTCCTTTTCACCCCTGGTCTCGGTCACTTGCTCCACCCATCTGCCAATGACTCCTTCACCTGCATCCACCTGCTGGAGTAACTCAGCAGGTCACGCAGGATCTCGGAGAAAAGGAATAAGTGACGTTTGGGTCGGGACCCTTCTTCTTAGCGAAAGTAGATAGGAGGGAACTGGAGGTAGGAAAAGGGCAGAATAAATCAGGGCCGGCAACAGGTGACCAAGGAAGGGTGGAGCCCACAATGGCCCATTGTTGGTTGGGGAAGAGGTGATGGGACACAGGGATGTGAACAGTAGAACTGGTAGGACGTCTGGGGTGGGGGGTGGAGAGGGAATGCAGGAGTTACTTGAAATTAGAGAATTCAACGTTCATACCGCTGGGTTGTAAGCTCCCCAAGTGAAATATGAGGTGCTGTTCCTCCAATTTTCGTGTGGCCTCACTCTGACAGTGGAGGAGGCCCAGGACAGAAAGGTCAGTGTGGGAATGGGAAAGGGAGTTAAAGTGTTTGGCAACCGGGAGATCGCGTGGGCCAAGGTGGACTGAGCGTAAGTGTTCGACAAAACATTCACCCAGCCTGCGCTTGGTCTCGCCGATATAGAGGAGCCCACACCTGAAGCAGCGGATACAGTAGATGAGGTTGGAGGAGGTGAAACTCTGCCTCACCTGAAAGGACTGTCGGGGTCCCTGGATGGAGTCAAGGGAGGAGACAGGTGTTGCATCTCCTGCGGTTGCTGGCGAAGGTTCCTGGGGAGGGGGTGGTTTGGGTGGGAAGGGATGAGTGAAGCAAGGAGTTGCGGAAGGAGTCTTTTTATTGCTCAAGATTTCAACATCTGCAATGTCCTCGGGTGACTTGGGAAAATATTTTTTCTAACGGAGAAGATGCTTCTGTAGGTGAGTATTTCAAATCCTGAAATGATTAGATGGGAACCGTGCCTACAGGGCAAAAGCAGCCATAACAAGCTTGAGCGAATGACAACAGGACCAAATACCTCAGATTTATAATTCCCTACCAGGCAAGGTGATGGACTGGATAAATATATGAAGTTAAAACGTTGGTTCCAGAGGAAGTGGTAGAGGCGGAAACAATCACGACATATAAAAGTCGCCTAGACCGCTGCATGGATAGGATAGGTTCGGCGGGAGGGATATGGGCCAAGCTCGGTTGGCATGGATGAGTTGGGCCGAAGGGCCCGTTTCTGTGCTATGTTGTTCCTATGGCTCTCGGTGAATGGCACAGGATGTGAAACTAACTAGATTGCTCTAAACAACAAATCAAATCCATTGTAGAAACAAAACACTGCAGATGCTGGTTTACGCCACAGATAGACACCGATTGCTGGAGTAACCTAGCGGATCAGGCAGCATTCTCTGGAGAAAAAAAAGGACGTTGCCAGTCTGAAGAAGGGTTCCAACCCGAAACATCAGCCATCCTTTTTCTCCAGAGGTGATGCCTGACCTGCTGAGTTACTCCAGCACTTTGTGTCTATCTTTAATCAAACCCATAACTGGATTGCTGTAAAAATGATCCTAACCCATAATTTTGACTCTACTGAAGGGGTAAGGATCACAGAAGGGCCATGTGGAATTAAGCTCAGCGCCACAGATACAATACGTTACACGTTCAACTAAATTTGTGAATTGCGTTGTACTCCAACGCTCCTGAAACAGAATTAAAACAATAAAATCGCTAATGTCCTCAAATCTCCAGGCGACTGTTTCTGGAGATGAAGCTCGAGTGGGCTATGACCGATTATTAATGCTTTTTGCATGATAAGGCCTTACACAATCACTCAATTTGATAAGGGAGGTGACACCAAAGCAGGTGATTCAAATCAATACAAGGCTGCCTAGTAATAGAAATGGACAAACGTAAGTGTATTTGCATAAATCACTGATTGAAGAACGTAGGATATGTTTCCAATAAGAAACACGGCTAATTAAAGAGATCAGTAACCCCATGCTGAAATTTCATTTAGACAGAAACTAGCGATACACGAGGAACATGAATAACCGAGCCTGTTCCACACTGACAGAGTGCAAGGAAGGGAATTAATGCAAAATTAAATAAGGAGCAAAGGAAAGGTAATTAAATAGGAGATGGGAATCTTTAAAAAGGTAGATTACACTTCTGAACACATGGTGCCAAAGGAGAGGGGTAAGGGGGAGGAGAAAGCAATAGTTAATGTGGTATATAGGAGTGGATGTGAGATAATGTTATTGAAAGCTTTGATGCTGTGGCCTGGGCTAAGCTATTGCAGCAGTATAAAGGATGAATAAAACTGGAAATAAAGCTGGAGGGAAGGTAATAAAGATCTTACCATCAATACGAGAAAAACCAAATGAAATTTGTCGCACCAAAACTCTGCAGCAATTTAGAGGATCGTAAAAGACTTCCAGTTCATTACCCAGCGTGTAAGAAACGCCAACTACCATGAATATTCTTAATGTGTAGGAAGGAACTGCAGATGCTGGTTTAAACTGAAGATGGACACAAAAAGCTGGAGTAACTCAGCAGGACAGGCAGCATCTCTGGAGAGAAGGAATGGGTGACATTTCGGGTTGAGACCCTTCTTCAGATTTACCATTCTTAATATATATTCTTAATATAAATATCCTTAATTTGCCTCCAGGTACCTGCCTGAGTTCACTGATACATTCACTCTCATTGCATCCCTTTCATTCACTATATTCTGCGTAAAATATAAAAGTTGGTATCTCACATGGAAGGGAAAGGTTAAATAAGGGAAGACTTGTTTAGGAAGGAACTGCAGATAGAAACATAGAAAATAGGTGCAGGAGTAGGCCATTCGGCCCTTCGAGCCTGCACCGCCATTCAATATGATCATGGCTGATCATCCAACTCAGTATCCCGTACCTGCCTTCTCTCCATACCCCCTGATCCCTTTAGCCACAAGGGCCACATCTAACTCCCTCTTAAATATAGCCAATGAACTGGCCTCAACTACCTTCTGTGGCAGAGAATTCCACAGATTCACCACTCTCTGTGTGAAAAAAAACTTTCTCATCTCGGTCCTAAAAGACTTCCCACTTATCCTTAAACTGTGACTCCTTGTTCTGGACTTCCCCAACATCGGGAACAATCTTCCTGCATCTAGCCTGTCCAACCCCTTAAGAATTTTGTAAGTTTCTATAAGATCCCCCCTCAATCTTCTAAATTCCAGCGAGTACAAGCTGAGTCCATCCAGTCTTTCTTCATATGGAAGTCTGGATATGATGCTGGTTTACACCGAAGATAGACACAAAGTGCTGGAGTAACTCAGCAGGACAGGCAGCATCTCTGGAGAAAAAGGAATAGGTGACGTTTTGGGTCGAGACTCTTCAGCAGACTCAATGAATATGATCTGACCCTGAGCCTGATGAAGGGTCTCAACCCAAATCATCATCTATTTCTTTCCTCCAGAGACGCTGCCTGTCCCGCTGAGTTACTCCAGCATTTTGTGTCTATCTAAGAGAAGACTTGAGTGGTTTTGCATCAATTATTGAATAAAGCATTTGTTTCCACACCAAGACAAAGAGATCTGTGAAACCCAGATAAACATGTATCACACTTTAAATTCTGTGCCAAAGAGGTTTTCAGTCATGTGTATAAATTAGTGTTTAGTAGAAAACACAACAACCAACACATGCATTGCTAAATTCCACGACAGCAATATGTTAATCTTTTCATATGCCTCTATATCCTTCGCCCTGGCCATGTGTTGCAGCCTCCGCCAGCCCTCCCCGATGTTTGCATCCGCTAAATCCAGCCGTGAGCAAGCCCAACGTGAATTGCATCTTCACTGACTGCCACTTAACTTCAGCACCCTGGAATTCCTTCCAAAACCTCTCCACCTTTGACAAGAACCTAAGCACCAAAGAAATTGAAGCCCTTTTGCCTGCTCCACCTTTCAGTAAGATCATGGTCAATAGACAATAGACAATAGGTGCAGGAGGAGGCCATTCGGCCCTTCGAGCCAGCACCGCCATTCAATGTGATCCTGGCTGATCATTCTCAATCAGTACCCCGTTCCTGCCTTCTCCCCATACCCCCTGACTCCGCTATCCTTAAGAGCTCTATCTAGCTCTCTCTTGAATGCATTCAGAGAATTGGCCTCCACTGCCTTCTGAGGCAGAGAATTCCACAGATTCACAACTCTCTGACTGAAAAAGTTTTTCCTCATCTCAGTGCTAAATGGCCTACCCCTTATTCTTAAAATGTGGCCCCTTGTTCTGGACTCCCCCAACTTTGGTAACATGTTTCCTGCCTCTAACATGTCCAACCCCTTAATAATTTTATACGTTTCGATAAGATCTCCTCTCATCCTTCTAAATTCCAGTGTATACAAGCCTAGTCGCTCCAGTCTTTCAACATATGATAGTCCCGCCATTCCTGGAATTAACCTAGTAAACCTACGCTGCACTCTCTCAATAGCAAGAATATCTTTCCTCAAATTTGGAGACCAAAACTGCACACAGGTGCGGTCTCACTAGGGCCCTGTACAACTGCAGAAGGACCTCTCTGCTCCTATACTCAACTCCTCTTGTTATGAAGGCTAACATTCCATTGGCTTTCTTCACTGCCTTTACTTGAGATCATTTACTTGAGAGTCACTTTCCTGCAGCAACCGCATATTCCCAGTCAACTTTAGTTCCTTGCTAGGAGATCCCTGTGATTGTTACCCCAACAGCCTGCAAGAAGCTGCTGAAAATAAAGAATCAGCTAGATTTGGCCCCTGCACTGTTCCCCTCTATTGATGGGAACATGCAATAGTATAATGTTTTTGAATGCTAACTTAATCAGCGCCCAGCAAAGAGGCGAACCTTTGACCTGTGTGAACAATTAATGGGGAGATGTACCTGTGAATCTCTCTGTTAGATGATGGCCAGTTTTCGCAAAAAATGTAACACAGTTAATCTGCAGCATTAACTCTGTTTCCCTCCCCACAGATGCTGGCTTAGCTGCTGAATATTTCAAACGTTTGCTGCTTTTATTTCAAGTGTCCAGCAACTGGAGAGGCTTTTTGCTATACTAATAAGAAAAGGCGACAATTCCAATTAAGGTGTTAAGGAATTGTGGAACTAAAACAATCTGCCTTTATAGAAGAGATTTGAGAGTGCAGTTTGCTAGATGTGATTGATAATGATTAATGACTTTAAACCAGATTTAGAGATACAGCGCAGAAACAGGCCCTTCTGCCCACCGGGTCCGCGCCAACAAGCACTATCCTACACACTGGGGACAATTTACAATTTTACCTAAGCCATTAACGTTCGAACCTGTACGTCTTTGGGGTGTGGGTGGAATCCTGAGCACCCGGAGAAAACCCACGTGGTCACAGGGAGAATGGACAAACTCCGTAAAGACAGCACACATAGTCAGGATCGAACCCGGGTCTCTGGCGCTGCAAGGCAGCAACTCTACTGCTGCGCCACCGTGCCGCCCTTAAAATTAGATAAAAGATTATGTAAGACGACGTAAACTTTTACCACCAGGGTATATATAGTCGGGGCCATCGCCTGGGCTTGCGATGGAGAAATGTTACCTGTGGGAAGAAATGTGTAGGTGCTGCATTTAAAAGGTGAAACTAGGTGTAAAATCTTCCTTCTAGGTGTGCAGGAAGCTGGAAGCAACTGAGCATTGCCTGCGAGATAGAACCTAAGGGAATAGGGGTTGGAGAACAGTAGAATGGCCGCCCATGTTCCTAGAACAAAGATTCATGGCCACAATATTCGGTTCCCACAGAGCTTTTAGGGAAAACACAAAATGGTGGAGTAACTCAGCAAGGTCAGGCAGCATCTGGAGGACATGGATAGGTGACATTTCGGGTCTGGACCCATCAGTCTGAGGAAGGGTACTAACCCAAAACGCCGCCTGTCCATTCCCTCCTCAGATGCTGCCTGATCCGCTGAGGTACTCCATCACTTTGTGTTTTGCTCAGGATTCCAGCCGCTGCAGTCCCTTGTTGTGTCTGCACTTCTCCAGGTTATTCCCTCCATCCATTATTTTTTCATTGCTTGTGTTAAATCCGACAAGCGTTCCCCCGACAGTGAAAATGGCAACAAAAAAACCTTTAAGGAAGTTGGTGGCTCATCTTGCGCATGAGTAAATGGGAGAATTAGTCGACTGTCTAGTGAAGAGTGCCAAGGATGCATGCCAGGTATTTCACTGGACCAACTGGTAGACACAAGATGCTGGAGTAACTCAGCGGGTCAGGCAGCATCTCTGGAGAGAAGGAATGGGTGACGTTTCAGGTCGAGACCCTTCTTCAGACTGATGTCAGGGGACATCTCCGACTACATTCCAACATTGTCCCGCCCCCCTCCCCTGACATCAGTCTGAAGAAGGGTCTCGACCTGAAACGTCACCCATTCCTTCTCTCCGAGATGCTGCCTGACCCGCTGAGTTACTCCAGCATTTTGTGTCTCCCTTCGATTTAAACCAGCATCTGCAGTTTTTTTTCTTCACTGTACAACAACTGAATGGGGCAATGATTCATTGCTACAAAGGCATTCCTTTCACCATGCTGATCCTTGATTGATTCATTGATTCATTGAAAGAAATACACGGTATGTTAACAGGCCCTTCAGCCCGCCGAGTCCATGCTGACCATCGATCACCCGTTCACACTAGTTCTATGTCATCCCACTTTCTTATCCACTCCCTTCACACTACGGGCAATTTACAGAGGGCCAATTAACCTACAAACCCCGCACGCCTTTGGGACATGGGAGGAAACTGGAGCACCCGGAGGAAACCCACGCAGTCCACACAGACAGTACCTGAAGGCAGGGCCGTCTTAACGCATGGGCCTGATGGGCACTTGCCCGGGGCCCCACGAGCATAGGGGCCCCATGCTGATCTGTGTATGTTAAGTGACATGCAATAAATAAATACTACTTTAAAAATGTAGGTTCAATAAGTGCAACATTTTCGCTCCCTAAGTGCTTCTCACAGCGATCTGCAAGTGCTTTTCGCAACAATGTAGCACCCTAAGTTCATCGCTAAGTGCTTTTCGGTAAGTGCTTTTCGCCGGCACGACAGGGGGGGGGCTGGTAGGGAAAGGGGGGTGGGGGAGAGTAACGGTAGGGGCCCCAGTACACTGCTTCGCCCGGGGGCCCATAATGCTGTAAAAACGGCCCTGCCTGAAGGCAGGATCGAACCTGGGTTTCTGGCGCGGTGAGGCAGTGGCTCTATCTGTTGCGCCACCGTGCCACCTTTGATGAGCTTCTCAAAATTAATCCACGATCATGGCTACATAAGACAGAAAGTATGGTCACATTGACCAAAAGCAAGACTTCACTTCCCAATCTACACCATGGAACCAGCTGGCTTGTTTGTACTGGCACAAGCTATGATTCAGGGCAGATGTGATGTTCTGCTTTCCATTTTCCCAGCACCAAAATGAAGCTTCTAGAAGGCACAGTGGTGCAGTGGTATAGCTGCTGCCTCAGAGCCCCAGAGACCCGTATTCCATCCTGACCTCGGGTGCTGTCTGCGTGGAGCTTGCAAGCTCCCTGCGACTATGTGTGCGTTCTCCTGGGTGTTCTAGTTTCCTCCCACATCGTAAAGATCTACATCGAAGGATGTAGGTTAATTGGTCTCTACAAATTGCGTAGTGAGTGGGTGAGAAAGTGGGATAACATAGAACTAATGTGACCAGTGGTTGGCGTGGACTTGGTGGGCCGAAGAGCATGCTGCATCTTTCAATCAATTCAATAAAAGGTGACATACAAACAGGACAGAGGAATCCTAAAGGGGACCAGCGCTAGGAAAACTAAAGGGGACCAGCTAGGAACCCTAAAGGGGACCAGCGCTAGGAAAACTAAAGGGGACCAGCTAGGAACCCTAAAGGGGACCAGCGCTAGGAAAACTTTGACCCATGAATCAACTTCAACAGGCCACTTTCATTGATTTAGATTTTTAGAGATACAGCGCGGAAACAGGCCTTTCGGCCCACCGAGTCCGCGCCGCCCAGCGATCCCCGCACATTAACACTACCCTATACACACTAGGGACAATTTCTTTTACATTTACCCAGTCAATTAACTGTACGTCTTTGGAGTGTGGGAGGAAACCGAAGATCTCGGAGAAAACCCACGCAAGTCACGGGGAGAACGTACAATCTCCGTACAGACGGCGCCCGTAGTCAGGATCGAACCTGAGTCTCCGGCGCTGCATTCGCTGTAAGGCAGCAACTCCACCGCTGCGCCACCGTGCCACCGTGCCACCGTGCCTGGAACGTGTAAGAAAACTGGCCACATCTACCTTGGTTGCTCGACTGAATCTAAGGCTAAAGTTGTCCGTGCCTTGTTATCCCTTCCCCATCCACGGCCACATTCACAG
Organism: Rhinoraja longicauda; assembly: GCF_053455715.1. Classification (NCBI taxonomy): domain Eukaryota; kingdom Metazoa; phylum Chordata; class Chondrichthyes; order Rajiformes; family Arhynchobatidae; genus Rhinoraja; species Rhinoraja longicauda. Next base: position 8,795,038 of record NC_135967.1, on the reverse strand, counting down.
CATAACACCGCACAGTGAAACAGAGCTATTGCAAAGTCCCTCTCAGAGTTGCGCTGCTGTTGAATATTTCACGGTCATTGATTTAGACGTTAGTTGGAAGGGCAGGAGGAGATTGGGCTGCAGGTATTCCTCTGCACACTTACCTGGGCCTTTTAGGAAGGACAGTTCACAGTTGGCGAACACCCTCACACATCTTCCAGCAGCCTAATCGGCCTGATTCATCCCAACCCATTGGATTAGATTGCTCTTGTGTCTTCTCAGGAGCAGTCCATGAGAAACTCACGATAGTAGAACTGAATGGGGGGGGGGAAATGAGAGAATTTCATTCACTAGAAGAAAAGATTTAAGTGTTATATATTTCTGATTATACCTGTAGATTTATAGACAATAGACAATAGACAATAGGTGCAGGAGTAGGCCATTCGGCCCTTCGAGCCAGCACCGCCATTCAATGTAGTGTAAGAAAATAACTGCAGATGCTGGTACAAATCGAAGGTATTTATTCACAAAATGCTGGAGTAACTCAGCAGGTCAGGCAGCATCTCAGGAGAGAAGGAATGGGTGACGTTTCGGGTCGAGACCCTTCTTCAGACTGATTCAGTGTGATCATGGCTGATCATTCACATCTAAATTTCACCTAAATTTCGAGACAGATTTTTTTCCATCAGGGCGGCTGGCTTGATAAATAGAATTCCTTCCTTTAAGCAGCTTAGGGTAATGAAGGAAATGTGTATGCATTGGCAGTTCCGTCACTTACCGGATTGCTCTTGTGTCTGACAGTTTCAAAGTCAATGACAAAGAGAACCAAAGAGGAGATTTATTTATTTAGACAGGGCATGTTAAATGACCTGAAATTATCACCCAGGATGGGCAGAAAAGGCTAATTGATTAGTAACATCCTTAATTGTAAATATAACTAAAAATGACACATTTGTAAATGCAAGGAACTGCGGATGTGGATCTACAAGGAGTCCATGAACATTCTATCCTTTGATAGATACTAAGGAACAGCAGATGCTGATTTACAAAAAAAGACACAAAGTGCTGGAGAAACTCAGCAGGTCAGGCAGCATCTCTGGAGAATATGGATAGGCGACATTTCAAGTTGGGACCCTTCCGACTGATTGGAGTGTGTGAGGGGGAGAAAATTGGAAGAGAGGTTGGCACAGTGCCGCAGCGGTAGAGTTGCTGCCTTACAGTGCCAGGGACCCGGGTTCGATTCCGACCACGGGTGCCATCTGTACCGACTTTGTCTGTTGTCCCTGTGACCAGGTGGGTTTTCTCTGGGTGCTCCGGTTTCCTCCCGCACGCCAAAGACGTACAGGTTTGTAGGTCAATTGGCCTCAATAAAAATTGTAAATTGTCCTTAGTGTGCAGTGTACTGCTGGTCGGCACGGCCTCGGTAGGTTGAAGGGTCTGTTTCCGTGCTGTATCTCTAAAGTGTAAAGTCTAAAGGTGGGACGGAAGGAAGCCGGGCAAGTGATGGGTAGATACAGGTGGGAGGGGTTTTGCTTGGCAGATGGGTGGACGCAGGCCGGAGATGGGAAGGACATTCGTGGGGTGGAGAGAGCTGAGAATATTTACATGTCCGCTGCTCTGGTGTGTGATTTGTTTTAGTTTTGTCTCATAAAACATAGAGTACAGTCCAGGAACAATCCACGCAGCCCACAACGTCTGTGCCAGGATAAACTAATCTCATCTGTCTGCACCTAATCCTCATCCCACTATCCCCGGCACTTCCATGTGCCAATCTAAAAGCCTCTTAGATGCCACTATTGTACCTGCCTCCACCACCAACTCTGGCAATGCGTTCCAGGCCCCCTGTGTAAAACACTTGCCCCACACATCTCCATTAAACTTTCCCCCTCACACCTTATAGCTGTGCCCTCCAGTTTCGGACATTTCCACCCTGGGGAAAAAGGTTCTGACTCTCAATAGTCAATTTTTATTTGTCACATACACATAAATGCGCAGTGAAATGAAAGATTACCCACAGTCCAACAACAAGAGCAATAAAAATAAGCTATAACACACACAATCATAAACCATCACCAAACAAAAAGAAACATCCATCACAGTGAGTCTCCTCCAGTCACCTCCTCACTGTGATCGAAGGCCAGATTGTCTTTGCCTCTCTATGCCTCTTAAAGTTTTAGATATGTCCATCACGTCTCCTCTCAACCTCCAAGGTTCCAGAGAAAACAATCCAATTCTAGCCAACCTCTCCCAGAGGCTGAAACCCTCTAATCCCGGCAGCATTCTGGTAAACTTCAATAGACAATAGACAATAGACAATAGGTGCAGGAGGAGGCCATTCAGCCCTTCGAGCCAGCACCGCCATTCAATGTGATCATGGCTGATCATTCTCAATCAGTACCCCGTTCCTGCCTTCTCCCCATACCCCCTGACTCCGCTATCCTTAAGAGCTCTATCCAGCTCTCTCTTGAATGCATTCAGAGAATCGGCCTCCACTGCCTTCTGAGGCAGAGAATTCCACAGATTCACAACTCTCTGACTGAAAATGTTTTTCCTCATCTCCGATCTAAATGGCCTACCCCTTATTCTTAAACTGTGGCCCCTGTAACCCTCTCCTCGACTTCCTCATCTTTCCACTGACGGGGCAACCAGAACTGCATGCAATACTCCAAATGCGGCCTATCCAGATTCCTACAGAGCTGCATCATGACTTCCTACTGTGCTCAGTGATGCCAGAGACCCGGGTTCGATCCTGACGACGGGTGCTGTCTGAACGGAGTTTGTACTTTCGCCATGTGACTGCATGGGGTCTAATTCAGTCAAGAAATGCTGAGCATTGTTGGCAGGTCCCGCAATTATTGTCCATCCCTAATCGCGTGCTGCACATGGTCACTTGAGAGAGCAGGTCAGATTCATCGACAAGAGTGAGCAAGGCCAGGCAGAGTAAAGATATCAGACTTGCCATTCCTGAAATGTAATAGTGGATTTTCCTTAGACTTTAGAGATACGGTGCGGAAACAGGCCCTTCGACCCACCGAGTCCGTGCCGACCAGCAATCACCGTGAGCACTAACGCTATCCTACACACAAGGTGCAATTAACAATTTTACTGAAGCCAATTAACCTACAATCCTGTACATGTTTATAGACAATAGACAATAGACAATAGGTGCAGGAGGAGGCCATTCGGCCCTTCGAGCCAGCACCGCCATTCAATGCGATCATGGCTGATCATTCTCAATCAGATCATTCTCAATGTTTGGAGTGTGGGAGGAGACCTGAGCACCTGCAGAAAACCCACGTGGTCACAGGGAGAAGGTGCAGATTCTGTACGTGCAGCCACTGTGCTGCCTCATCGTTACCATTTAATTAATTGCTTAAATTCATGGTGGGATTTGAACTCATATCTGTGGATCGCTGTTCCTACCCTCTGGGCAATCGTCCAGCAGGTTAACCATAATGTTACCTCAACGTCTGTCTGTAGCTGCATTCTGTTGTAGGATTTATGAATGATGGGGATTTCAAAACAGAATGAAGCGTCTGTACCTGTGCCCACAGCAGGTTTGTTATCTACTGTAAGCCTCCCTTTTTGGCCTTTCAATGTGCTCATAATGTTTGCTTGTTCAAGTGTTTAAATCTTCTCAATATTTTTCGACGGATTTAGCTTCTAAAATCCACCTGACAATGCATTCCACGTTGTAATAGAACCCCCCATACATTAAATATTCCTTCATTTCTGGTTTTAATACCATGGGCTAAAATACAACTTTCACTGCATCACTTAGAAATAACGCAATCTATATACCAACAAAATTCACTGACTACCAGAAATTTAAAAACATTTACAGTGAAGCGCACCACACAATGAATGCCTTAGTCTCTTAGTAATAATGACATCCGTGCATTATCAGACCACAAGTTGATCATTTTAATGGAAGCTCATCGAACTGAACCATCAAGTCTGGGTATTTTCTCCACAGATGCTGCCTGACCTGCCGTGTTTTTCCATGACTTTCTGTTTTTTATTTGCCAATATTAGGACCCTCTGTCACCCACCCATTACCCCTCATCTCCTCTCCCCCAGATGAAATATAACAACTTAGGGGCTTATTGCGTTGGGGCGGCACAGTGGCGCAGCTCTACAGCGGCAGAGACCCGGGTTCGATCCTGACTACGGGTGCTGGGTGAGTACGGAGTGTGTCGGTTCTGCCTGTGACTGCATAGGTTTTTCCCCGGTGCTCTGGTTTCTTCCCACATTCCAAAGTCGTTCAGGTTTGTAGGTTAATTGGCTTGAGCAAAATTGTAAATTGTCCCCAGTGTGTAGGATAGTACTCGTGTAAAGGGGATGATCGCCGGTCAGCACGGACTCAGTGGGCCAAAGGGCCCATTTCCGCGCTGCATCTCTAAAGTCTAACTCTTCACGGCTGCACAAGCAATGACAGGTTGAAGCAATGGCAGTGAACATTTACAGAACACAGCGATCGCCTCACGTTGCAGAAGTACAAGTGGTTTCGAAAGAATACTTAGAAAGTCAAGGCTTGCGGTTCACCAGGGAAACAAGCTGGCTTTGTGGTGCTAACGAACAGTTTTCCCAATAAGATATCTGCTCGTATGTTCAAGAACCACAGAGGGAACAAAAGTCTCACATCTCTCTGGGCCTCTGCTGAAAATGGAATCAGGCTGCATTAACACCATTATATTTTAAAGTTGCCTCATAACAAATGAAATATATGTGAACACTGTGCATGCATAACATTGCAATTTAAATTGTGATATGTTTTAAGAAGGCAGTGGAAGCCAATTCTCTGAATGCATTCAAGAGAGAATTAGATAGAGCTCTTAAGGATAGAGTAGTCAAGGGGTATGGGGAGAAGGCAGGAACGGGGTACTGATTGAGAATGATCAGCCATGATCACATTGAATGGCGGTGCTGGCTCGAAGGGCCGAATGGCCTACTCCTGCACCTATTGTCTATTGTCTAAAAATGAATTTAATGCTGGGTTATTTTAACCCAGTGCAATGAGCTGTGGGGTGAGGTGAACCTTGTCGGCCAATATTTACTAACTGGAGCTAACTGCACGGTGGCACAGCAGTTGAGCTGCTGCCTCACAGTGCCAGAGACCCGGGTTCAATCCTGACTACGGGCGCTGTCTGGAGTTTGCAATTTCTCCCTGTGACTGCGTGGGTTTTCCCCGGGTGCTCCATTTTCCTCTCACATTCCACAGATTCGCAGGTCGTTAGGTTAATTGACTTCTCTAAATTGTCCCAAGTGTGCAGGATGCAAATTGGGATAACATAGGACTAATGTACAGGTTTTTATTTGACAATATTACGACCCTCTGTCATCCACCCCCTACCCCTCCCCTCCCCTCCCCCTAGATGGTCGGCATGGACTTGGTGGGCCAAAGGGCCTGTTTCCACGCTGTATCTCTAAAACTAAACTAAAACTCACACTTGAAGTCTGACCACTAGGCGAGAAAGAGTGCACAGAAGGTATATCAAGATCTTGCCATGAGCTGAGGGCCTGAGCTATTGGGAGAGGTTGGGCAGGCTTACTTTATTCCCAGGAGGCTGAAGGGTGATCTTATAGAGATGTAAAAAATCATGAGGGAAATAGACTGGGTGAATGTCTTTTACCCAAGGTAGCGGAATCAAGAGTGATAGGTGTCAAATGCTTAGATGGGGCATCTTGGTCAGCATGGATGAGCTGGGCCAAAGGGCCTGTATGACTCTATGGCGCTGACCAAGCAAAGAGAGGGAAGCGTGCTGGCGCTCTGTGCAGAAACCGGCGAAGAAGTAACAAACCCCCTCTGCCCAGCATTCTGAGGCTGCGTTCATTGTTCTGGGAGACTTCAACAGAGCCAACATGAAGAAGGTTCTCCCAAAATACTTCCAACACATCCCTTTTCCCACTAGGGGAGAGCAGACCCTGGACCATTGTTACACCCCATTCAGAGACTGTTATAAGCCCCTCCCTCACCCTTCTTTTGGTAAGGCAGATCACTGTTCCATTTCGACTGCTGCCTGCATACAGGCAGAAACTAAAACAGGAAAAACCGGTTTCCAGGGTCATATATAAATGGAACAGTGAGGTTGATGAGGCCTTACAGGACTGCTTTGACACAACTGACTGGCAGATGTTTGAAGACGCAGCAGAAGGCAATATCAACGAATACACAGACTCTGTCTTAGGCTACATAAGTAAGTGCATCGATGATGTGGTTCCAAAAGCCACCATCTCACTTACCCAAATCAGAAACCCTGGGTCGGACGGGAAATCCGTGCTAAACTTAAAGCACGGACTACTGCCTTCAACTCAGGTGACCTCAATGCCTACAAGGTAGCCTGATATGACCTCCGGAAGTCCATCAGGAAAGCCAAGAGAGACTACAGAAACAAAGTGGAATCTAACTACTACAGCTCGGACTCCAGACGCATGTGGAGTGGATTACGCTGCGTCACAGACTACAAAGGGAAAAACAGGAGCACTGTTCAGCCTACCGCGTCACTCTCGGACGAGCTTAACACCTTTTACGCCCGGTTCGATGCAGACAACACAGCGTCCACCATGAGTCCACAAGTGTGCTGGGGGACTACCACACTGTCCTTACAAACGGCAGACGTGAGGCAGTCCTTCAAAAAGGTCAACGACCGCAAAGCTCCAGGGCCGGATGGTATTCCAGGGCGGGCCCTCAGAGCGTGCGCTGATCAACTGGCAGAGGTGTTCACCAACATCAGAGGTGTTCACCAACAAACTTCTACAGATGCACCATCGAGAGCCTGCTGACGGGCTGCATTACAGTCTGGTACGGGAACTGTTCTACCCACAGCCACAAATCACTACAGAGAGTGGTGAAGACAGCACAGCACATCACTGGCAACTGTCTCCCGGCCACTCAGGACATTTTCTACCGGCGGTGCCTGCGGAAGGCACGCAGCATCATCAAGGACCACAGCCACCCAGCACGCAGGCTGTTCTCCTTGTTACCGTCAGGCAGACGATACAGGAGTATGGCTGCGCGTACCACCAGACTTAAGAACAGTTTCTACCATCAGGCCATCAGGCTTCTGAACTCATAAACACATTTCACATCATATATGTTGATTATTTGAATATTGTCTTTTTACCTTACTAATGTCATTTTTATCTTATTTATCCTTGGAATATTACTGCTGAGGTGACCCGTTGTCTTGTCAAATACATTTCATCGTATCGTTGACCCTGTGCCAACCTACATATGACAAATAAAAATTATTATTATTATTATTATTATTATTATTATTATAAGTCACTACTTTCCAAAGAGGCAATGGTGAGGGGAGGCGGGATGGGGGGGAATGGGGGGGGGGTGGGTGGGATGAAATGATCATTTGCAAAATAAAACATTCTTTACGATGCTTCTGATGGGTTCCATGAGTCATGACCAAAGTGAAAGTCCAAAATGTCTCTTAATAGCCCAGCAGGCTAGGAATTAAACACCAAGGGGCATGAAATGTCAGAGTGGAGCTCACAGAATACCAGGAAGTGACCATAAACACGTCAATAATAAACTCGAACTAACTCCCCTTCTGTGATATCTGCAGCTCTCCTGCCCTATGTCAGGCTGAACAAGTGTCCTGACCAGAAACGTCACCGCCGATGCTGCCTGACCCGCTGTGCTACCCCAGCTCTTTGTGTCTTTCAATAATAAGCAGTTACATTCATGGTGTAAAATGCTATTGTAGAGACATGTGTTCATAACAATAATTAATTTCTGATTAAATTAAATTCTTACCAAAATTGCAAAAGAGATCCACTTGTAGAAATGTCCAAGCAACTGCAAAATAGAGACATGTTACTTAAGGGGTATTTATCTCACAAAATGCTGGAGTAACTCAGCGGGTCAGGCAGCATCTCAGGAGAGAAGGAATGGGTGACGTTTCCGGTCGAGACCCTTCTTCAGACTGATGTCAGGGGGGTGGGACAAAGGAAGGATATAGGTGGAGACAGGAAGATAGAGGGAGAACTGGGAAGGGGAGGGGAAGAGAGGGACAGAGGAACTATCTAAAGTTGGAGAAGTCAATGTTCATACCACTGGGCTGCAAGCTGCCCAAGCGAAATATGAGGTGCTGTTTTCTCCAATTTCCGTTGGGCCTCACTATGGCACTGGAAGAGGCCCATGACAGAAAGGTCAGACTGGGAGTGGGAGGGAGAGTTGAAGTGCTCATCCACCGGGAGATCAGGTTGGTTAAGGCGGACTGAGTGAAGGTTTTGAGCGAAACGATTGCCGAGCCTGCGTTTGGTTTTGTTGATGTAAAGAAGTTGACATCTAGAACAGCGGATACCATAGATGAGGTTGGAGGAGGTGCAGGTGAACCTCTGTCTCACCTGGAAAGACTGTTTGGGTCCTTGGATGGAGTTGAGGGGGGAGGTAAAGGGACAGGTGTTGCATCTCGTGCGGTTGCAGGGGAAAGTGCCCGGAATGGGGTGGTTTGGGTAGGATGGGACGAGTGGACCAGGGAGTTATGGAGGGAACGGTCTCTGCGGAATGCAGAAAGGGGAGGGGATGGGAAGATGTGGCCAGTAGTGGGGTCCCGTTGGAGATGACGGAAATGTTGGAGGATGATTTGTTGGATACATTGGCTGATGGGGTGGAAGGTGAGAACGAGGGGGATTCTCTCCTTGTTGCGAATGGGGGGAGGGGGAGCAAGAGCGGAGCTGCGGGATATAGAAGAGGCCCTAGTGAGAGCCTCAACTATAATGGAAGAGGGAAAGCCCCGTTTCCTGAAGAATGAGGACATCTCTGACGCCCTAGTGTGGAACACCTCATCCCGGGCGCAGATGTGGCGTAGACGGAGGAATTGGGAGTAGGGGATAGACTTTTTGCAGCAGACAGGGTGGGAAGAAGTGTAGTCCAGATAGCTGTGCGAGTCAGTGGGTTTATAGTAGATGTCAGTCACTGTGATAGAGATGGTGAGGTCCAGAAACAGGAGGGAGACGTCGGAGATAGTCCAAGTATATTTAAGAGCAGGATGGAAATTGGAAGTGAAGTGTATGAAGTCAGTGAGTTCTGCATGGGTACAAGAGGTAGCACCAATGCAGTCGTCGATGTAGCGCAGGTAGAGTTCGTGGATGGGGCCGGTGTACGCCTGGAACAGGGATTGTTCGATGTACCCGACAAAGAGGCAGGCATAGCTAGGGCCCATGCGAGTGCCCATAGCTATGCCTCTGGTTTGGAGGAAGTGGGAGGAGTCAAAGGAGAAGTTGTTAAGGGTAAGAACCAGTTCTGCTAGGCGGAGGAGAGTGTTGGTCGATGGGGATTGGCTGGTTCTACGGTCGAGGAAGAAACGGAGGGCTTCGAGACCATCCTTGTGGGGGATGGAAGTGTAGAGTGACTGGACATCCATGGTAAAGATGAGGGAGTGAGGGCCTGGAAACCGGAAGTTATCAAGGAGATGGAGAGCATGTGAGGTGTCTTGGACGTAGGTGGGGAGGGATTTGACCAGAGGAGATAGGATGGAATCGAGGTAGGTGGAAATAAGTTCGGTGGGACATGAACAGGCAGAAACAATGGGTCTGCCGGGACAGTTCTGTTTATGGATTTTAGGTAGGAGGTAGAATCGGGCCGTGCGGGGCTGGGGAACGATAAGTTTGGAGGCATTAGAGGGTAGAGCGCCGGAAGTGGTGAGGTCCGTGATGGTGCTGACGATTAAGGTCTGGTGTTTGTTGGTGGGGTCATGGTCCAAGGATAAGTAGGAGGAGGTGTCTGAGAGTTGTCGTCTGGCCTTGGTCCGGTAGAGGTCAGCACGCCAGACTACCACAGCACCTCCCTTGTCAGCGGGTTTGATGACTAAGTCAGGGTTGTTGCAGAGTGAGTGGTTACTTAAGGGGCAATCTGATTTATGGGAGTCAATACGATAAAATGAGTTCAAAGAAATAAGAGGTTACCTGTGAATTCTATGTCCTTGTGAAGCAGTGGATAGAAGGTGGATTCTGAAAGCAAGATTTGAATCCAGATTAATGGGACACCAGCCAAACACCTCTCTGCTGGCTGCTTTGGTCCACTGTAGTTAATCTTGGGCTTTTCATGCCAATTCCATGGTCGGGAAGGAAAGTGTAATTTGTCACAACCTGGCAGTCTCGAGAAGAATAGATTGCAAGGATAGCAAGTGTATGAGATGGAAGAACTCCCAACAATGATAAATCGAAGCTTTCTGTCACAGCTCCGGGTGCCATTGGAATTGAGTTTCCATCCAATACAGCTCCGTGTAACTTGCCTCCATCCAACGGTTTTCAAGGGCACAAGAACAACATTTAAAAGACACTTGGACAGGTACGTGGGCGGGAAAGGTTTAGAGGGGTTTGGACGAAACGTGGGCAGGCGGGAACAGCTTAGAAGGGGCATGAACAAGTGGGCCGAAGGGCCTGTTTCCGTGCTGTGCGGCTCCATGACTCTATAACACAGTAACAAAGAGTAACTGAAAACCTTGGTGGATGCACTGTTCATCACTTTTGCAACATTTATTGTTATTTGGCATTTCAGCCCTAAAAGAAGCAACATGCTGGTTTTCCAAAAATCAAACAAAGCAAATACGCTACGTTGGATGCCAAACAGTGAATATTAATAAACATGTTATTCAATAAAAAAGAAAAAAAACTGGAAATACAATGAATTTTAAACATCTCTTTAACCGGGTGCATATTACATACACATATATGAGAAATCAAGGAGGCATCAATACAGAATAAATCAAGAGACACAACTTCAATCATAGTGTGGAGATCTAGAGTGGAGATAAACATTTCTCATGAGTGGGATTAATATCTGTTTCACAAGTGTGCTCCAGTAAAACAATGGCTAACAAGGTGGAAAAATATATATTAAACCTGTGGTTTTAAATTCAGCTCGATGCAGCCACTTAAAACCCCTTTGAAACTGGGTCAGGTGACTGTCTGCGAATGACACAGCAAAGGATAGGGATTGGGAAGGTCATGCATGCAAGAGTCCCCTCTCTTACAAATCTCTTTGCGGCTGCTCAAGGAAGCTATCAGTGATAGTGGGTGAATTAACCAACCAACCCCTGGTCTGGGGAAACTGCAAACTCAAGCTAAAATGAAACAACAAAGATTCCAGGAGGGGCTATGCTTAAAATTAAATTCCACGGCTTCTTTTGGAAAGCACGAGGGAACAACTTTGGGCAACAAAGTCGTAACCGTGACATAATGGAAAAGAAAATCAGCAACTAAACATCTCCAGTATTATAAAGTTGCTAAGGTTTATCATAATCTGTACCTGGAATATAACAGTATGAAGGACTGTGTCACATTGCACACACGAAGAATTAAAATAGCAACTCAGCGTTCATATTTAAAATGCTTTATCAGATGTCCAGCAACGTCATATAAAACTTTAAAAGTCAATCTATTGTCAAACATTTACAAAAAAGAAACCAGATAATTAATCACATACTTTTGACATGCAAAACATTATCTCTCATTTTATCATTGCAGATAGCCTGATAAGCCTCATGGCATGTACAATATTTGACTTTACTATTGTCACCACACCAGGGGGGAGGGCAATAACAGAGATCTGCTCCGTTGTAAAGATAAAACCCAATCTCAAGGACTTGTTTTTAAGACACTACCCAACCCTAGATGGGTTCCACCGGGTTTATAGTCACGAATTGAAGCAAAGATTGAGAAGACATAGCTGGGAAAACAGAGGTAGTTAATAAATTTGGGATGCTAGCACAAGAAAAGGATTGCTGAGGAAAACTGGTGTAAAAATAGACAGATTATTCAAGGTGGTAATTCAGCTCAATGTAGCCACCAAGAAGGCAAAGAGAATCCTTGGTTTTGTCTTCACTGCTTTGAGTACAAAAACAAGGAAACAACGTTGGACTTGCACAAGATGTTGGTCTGGCACAAGGTCACAGGCAATCTGCAAGAAACCTGTCAAAAATACTGGAAGACTGTCGCATGTTTCCAGGAGTGAAGCTTCTTTAGCGTCAAGAAGAAAATAGCAAGGGTGACATGATTTTAAAATCATCAGCGTTAGGAAGGGGCAATCAAGGAGTTAATGCCACAGTTCCACCGTGTTGTGAAACAGTTGCAAGAAAAGCACACATTCAGATAGTCGCAAAAAAATAATTAAAAGATTAAGTTTGTTGGAAAAAAAAATCTACATAAAAAGTTGTTAGAATGTGAAACTCTCTGCTGTTCAGATGGGGACCAGAAATCTTTAGAAAAGGGACTGGAGAGATTGCTGAGAGAGAGAGAGGAATATTAAAGGACAGAAAGAGAAGGCAGCAGTGATTCATTGATAGATGGAGTAAAATGCAAAAGCAGATTTAGCAGATGAAGCTAAACATTCATGGAGACCCACTCTCACTGAAGACATCAACTGGGAGCAAGTACTACAGTTTACAAATCACCAGTTAGACTGACACTTCTGACAAGTATGGTGTTTAATATGAATTTCGACCCCTCTGACAATGATTTCACCTCAAACACTAATTCCTTGGGTATCGGTGTAATTTAGAACATATCCGTGCAAGATAGTTTGGGAGGAGAACAGAGGAAATTTGCATCTGTCTCCTGGACTTCTCGCCTTGAACTACCGTCCAAAAAAGGACGAGCAAATTCTTCAAAATTGCCCAGTCATCCTAAATCCAGGAGTCATAGAGTTCTACCAATATTTGGAATAACACTGTTTTGTTTTGAGGTACTGTGAACAATTACTATTGGATCCAGGTTTCAATGCACTGAATTCATGATTAGCCTCTGCACTTCTTGTCTAAGTGGCACGAGTGTTCTTCATGTGAACTATCTCTTCCAAGATCATTTAACCCTCTCCCCCAGTGTTAGATCTAACCAGCCACCTACTGAATGGATGATCGCCAATTGGAACAGGTAAGAAATCAAAGATGTCCACAAATGGACAATTTGTAAATAAGTATAACGTTTGTGATGTACAGGTGCTCTACAGAAAATGTCTAACCCGTTGACAAAAGCTCCACTGGATATACTTAGGGCCAAAACCTTAGAGAGTTATTTTTTCCATTGGCCCAGTCCATCCGACACTGGGATGCTAAGAAGTGGGCATGATAATCTGATTTTAATGGAATGGTGAGAACAACACAAGGCCAAACCATCCCTTCCCCTTTAATGTTTAGGATTAAGCAGGAAGAACCAAATTCCCGGGGAGTGAAAGGATAAAGGCAAAGTTCAGAAAGGCTTTTTTTTTTTTAAAGCAGAAACTGGGATGGTGAATGAGTTTACTTTATCAATTTAAACGTGGAGAGGCAACTGTCAAATCACTCCAGATTTTCTTTTCTTAGTATTTTATTTGTTTCTTTCTTATTCTTACAGCTTGCAGACCCTTCCAGAGGGGCAACAGGTTGCAATAGATATACAAATCAGGAATACAGCTTTTTAACAATATTTTAATGTTCATAAAAATAAACCAGTTGTAGGTAATATTTCAGTCTAAGCTCAGCCTAGCACTGTTTCATCTTTAATAATTAAACAGTAATGCTTCTTTACAGTTACCACATATCCATTTCGCGATGCGCCCATTTTTGCTAGGAAAAATAATGAATGATTTTTTTTTTATGGCAGGCACCAAAGATTAAAGCAGACAGAACAAAAAACAGAATGGCAGCAAACGAAGAGAACAGGGGAAAAAAATCACAAGCAAATACACCAATGTTAATAAGAACATTTGTTCAGGAGTTTATTTTAACATGTTCTTTAGATATCATTTGTGGGTAAAGAGTCTTCATGGTTTTATTTACTTTTATCTGTGTGGCCCTGTCATATAATCACTGTTTCTGGGGCCACTTCTTGTGGACGAGGCACTGCCTCCTTGGCAGTTGCAGTTGGGGCAGTGGTGATGGTGGGGAGGAGGCCGGTGGTGATGAACTGAAGACCCCGACGACATGGAAATAGCAGACGCTGCCGCCATCATGGGCATGGAGAACCACGGGTTGCAGAATGGCAGCAGGCTGGCCAGGTGGGCCTGGGCGGCGGCTGCAGCCAGGTCTGGGTACATGCCCTGGAACCCTGGCATGCCCATCATAGGTCCAAACCCAGCAGCCATGGGGGGCATGAGGTGGTAGACTGAGGTCGCCGAGGTGGTGCTGCTGGTCTCTACAGCGTGGTTGCCAGACCGGATGAGGCCGCCATGTTGCGACGGGTGGAACTGACTCATTTGGTTCACCTTGGCGCTCTGCTCGGTAGCCGTATGGTCGGCTGGTCTCGCTGCCAAGGCAGGTGGAGCCGCACTGCCAGGACCGTTTGCGCTTCCAGTATTGGCGACTCGTTGATTGCCCAGGTTATTCTCGTACGCAAACTTTTGCTCGTTTTCCCTCGTGGGCGACACGAGGTTGCTCTGCTGTACAGCTAATGTCTGTATGAGTTGCCTCGGCCCTCCAGGTAAGGAGGGGCCCCCATTGACAGGGAAGTCACTATTAGTATCCCCTTCTGTGCAGTTAAGATTAGGAATGGCACTTTTGATCCCAACTCTCCGCTTCATTCGGGGCAGCAGGTGAGGGTAATCTCTTCTGAAATTCAGGTTATGGTAAAACTGAAACTGAAATAAAAATACCATCATTTTATTAATCACTGAATGGACATCATTCTCTTAACTTTTCCAACCCTGAATTGGACCTTTGGAACTGCACTGTGACGTGGGCAGTTCCCTAGTACAACACTGTGGGTTGGACCCAAGGTGGTAGAACTGGAGCCATCTATACCGATCACTGTATCAATCTATCCCAGACATGCACGATTCCAGCTCCAAAAGCACAAGGACCACCTGCCTCGAGCAGACATATACCGTGCTGAGGCCAGGCACCAGCTCTCAGATACCGTGTATGACCCCCACAGACGAACGTCAGGCCACCATCTCCCAGGCCATCACCGATCTCATCACCTCTGGCCATCTCCCCTCCACAGCCTCCAACCTCATCATTCCCCAGCCCCGCAACTGCTTGTTTCTATCTCCGTCCCAAAATCCACAAGCAAGCAATCCACAATCCCTGCTCCACCAAACTCATCTCCAAAGGCAGTCGGAAGAAGGGTCCCGACCTGAAACATTGCCTATCCATATCCTCCAGAGATTCTGCCCGACCAGCCGAGTTACTCCAGCACTGCGTTCTATGCAAGATTCCAGCATCTGCACTTCCATGTGGCTACAGGCCTATTCTATCATTGGCTTCACCAGGAGCTCAGAGTTTCACCCAGAGGCCCACAGTAATTAAAGAAGATTATCAAGTCTCTGGGGACTAGGCTGAGCAACTCTGAGTCACCTGTGACCCCAGCCGTCCAGTCCCTAACCCAGCCCTGGCTATCTAGGCTGATCGTTCCTTTACCTGCGTCCTGCCACTACACCTATACAAGCTGCCCAGGCTGAGACCTCTGGAAGAATTCCAGTGCTCCATTAGCTATTCAACAAGTACACCTTTAGGCTTTAGTGATACAGCGCGGAAATAGGCCCTTCGGCCCACCAAGTACACGCCGACCATCGATCACCCCGTACACTAGCACGATCCACACACCAGGGACAATTTACAATTTACAGAAACCAATTAACCTGCAAACCTGCTTGTCTTTGGAGTGTGGGAGGAAACCGGAGCACCGGGAGAACATGCAGTACAAACACCGTACCGACAGCACCCGTAGTCAGGATGGAACCCGAGTCTCTAACGCTGAAAGGCAGCGACTCTACCGCTGTGCCACCGTGCCGCCCTGTAAGCACAACAAAACTGCAGAGACTGGAATCTCGAGCAAACACAGAGTGATGGAGGAACTCCGAGGCTCAGGTAGCATCTGTGGACAGGCGACATTTTGGGTCGGGACCCTTCCTCAGACCAAAATGCTGTCTGTCAATTCCTACCACAGATGCTGGCTGACTTGTTGAGTTTCTCCAGTACTCTGCATTTGGCTTACAGACTAACTCCATTGCAGATCAACCAAGATGCAAATAAACTCTTTTTCACCCTGTCAACAACCAGTCTGAAGAAGGGTCTCGACCCGAAAAATCACCCGTTCCTTCTATCCAGAGATGCTGCCTGTCCTGCTGAGTTACTCCAGCATTTTGTGTAAACTACCATCTGCAGTTCTTCCCTACGCAACAGTGCGTCTCAATCATTTCAGTTATCTTAATAATATTTTGTGAACCCTTGATGATTTTGTTCCCAGGCTGCTTACCGAAGGATGCTGAAGATATGGAGTTCCTTGTTTGAACACTGGAAGGTATCAACCCCAATCATTGGAAATGGCCTCAGTACGTGTTTCAATTAGCTCTTAAGAATGATCAACAGTGATTTATACAAGCAGCTCACCAAAACATCCCAGTGAAATTCCTACCAGCTGTGCAAATTTCTCGACAAGATAAGTGATGGTCTTGGCATCATGTCCGGCACAGACATTGTGGGCCGAAGGGCCTGTTCTTGTGCTGCACTGTTCTACACCAATGAGCCAAAACGTTATGACCACTGACAGGTGAAGTGAATAACATTGATTATCTTGTTACAATGGCACCTGTCAAGGGGTGGGATATATTAGGCAGCAAGTGAACAGTCATTTCTTGAAGTTGATGTGTTGGATGCAGGAGAAATGGGCAGGAGTAAAGACCTGAGCGACTTTGACAAGGGCCAAATTGTTATGGCCAGACGACTGGGTCAGAGCATCTCTGAAACGGCAAGGCTTGTGGGGTGCTCCCGGTCAGCAGTGGTGAGTACCTACCGACAGTGGTCCGAGGAGGGATAAACCACAAACCGGCGACAGGGTGTTGGGTGCCCAAGGCTCATCGATGCGTGAGGGCAACGAAGGCTATCCCGTCTGGTCCGAACCGACAGAAGGTCTACTGTGGCACAAGTCACAGAAAATTTTAATGGTGGTCACGGGAGGAATGTGTCACAGTGCATCGTGCTCTGCTGCATATCGGGCCGCATAGCCGCAGACCGGTCAGAGTGCCCATGATGACATAATGTTTTGGCTCATCAGTGTATGTTCCACTTAAATGAAGTCAAGCTACGATCAGTTATTCTTTCATCGATTACAACTCACTTTCCCTTCCCCCACTTGATCAGTAGCCAGTGGCTGGTATCAGTGAAGTTGAACATTCAACTTTCGCCACACATCCTGAGAGCATTAACTGTCAGCCACACAGTGAGGGAGACTGGTGTCACACCGAAGCCAGACCCATGGTGAGAGTAGATAATAACCCCTTGTCACTCGATATTTACCAAGGAGTTGGGGGATTTAAAACAATCCACCAGCATTCACTAACATGTGTAGGAAGGAACTGCAGATGCTGGTCAAACCAAATACAGACACAAAAAGCTGGAGTAACTCAGCGGGTCAGGCAGCATCTCTGGAGAGAAGGAACAGATGACGTTTGAGTAACTATATGACAGCATTCACTATCATTATTGGTACATTGCGAAGGTATCCATTCAGTGAGAGAATGAAAGGCAAAGGGATAATAAGCAATTTAAAATGTCATTGCTGATAAATGTTTTCGTTGTTAACATGGGCTTGGGGACAATGGTTCAGGAGCACTCAGCAAAAGCTTCATATTTTACTCTCTCCTCAGTATCTTCAACCCCTGTGAATGCCTGGAGCTAAAAGACAAGACTTGCACCCTATCTGAATGATTAGGTCATGAATGGGGAGCACTGAATGTTTGCTGATCTGAACTGATGCAAAATCTGATCAAACCTGCCCATGTTGCAATGTCGTGGCTCCTTCAACATCAACTGAGAGAGACCTGCCAGCAAATGCGATGTTAGCATTCATTTCCAAAGGACCAGAATAGGACCTCCTCCTATCCTTGGTTTATGAGAATAATCTCAGGAACAACTGGATGAGTGTTTGATGGCTCTGGACCTGTACTTGTTAGAATTTAGAAGGATGTGGGGAGGGAAGGGGGGGGAATCTCATTGAAACCTACTGAATAAATAAAAGACTTAGATAAAGTGGACGTGGAGAGGATGTTTCCACTAGTGGGGGAGTCTAGGACCAGTGGGCACAGCCTCAGAATAAAAGGACGTACCTTCAGAATGGAGATGAGGAAGAATTTCTTCAGCCAGAGGGTGGTGAATCTGTGGAATTCACTGCCGTGAACAAGGATGGAGGCTAAGTCATTGGGCATTTTTAAAGTGGAGATTGACAGGTTCTTGATTGGTAAGGGCATCAAAGGTGGTGGAAAGAAGGCGGGAGAATGGGGGAGAAAGGGAAAGATAGATCAGCTGTGATTGAATGGCGGAGAAGACTCGATGGGCCGAGTGGCTTAATTCCGCTTCGACATCTTATGGTCTTATCCTTCCACGACTTGGTCACAGAAAGTCACAACAAAGCAGATTCATCTCATGGTCACTTTCATGTCCGTCCAGGTAAAGGGTTTGTGGATCTGAGAATGGTCACGCCTCATTCCGTGGTAGAATGACAGAGCAGTGGGCATGCATGCTTTTCACAAATAAACAGGGCCCAACATTTGTTTACATTATTGGTGTGTTTGCTTTATCTGGACACAACTTCAGTTGATACTTTCAACTGAATGGACTACTAATGGAATTGATGGTACGTCTCTCCAGCAGCCCTGACCTCCTCAGCAACAGTCATTGAATCTAAGAGAGATACAGCACACAAACAGGCCCTTTGGCCCACTGACTCCATGCCAACCATCAGCCAAAGAGTCCCATTAATCCTATTTTTATTCTCTCCATATTCCCATCAACTCCATCTCAACCCCAGAATCTATCACCCACAAGAGCCAATTTTGCAGAGGCCAATTAACCTACTAACCCTCTCGTCTTTGGGATGAGGGAGGAAGCTGGATTGCACATAGGAAACCCACAAAATCACAGGGAGAACGTGCAAACTCCACATAGACCGCACCCAAGCTCCAGGATCGAACCTGGGTCACCGAAGCAGTGACTCTGCCTTTGATCCAATGAGTCACACACATGCTTCGCACTATCTTTGCACCCCCCCCCCCCCACCCCCACCCCACCCCACCCCGCCCCTCCCCTACCACCACTTCTAATCTTTTTTTTTCCTTCCGCTTTCTGAAGTTGGTGACTTATGGCAGAGAAGAAAAAAAAAGTCAATGATCTCCACAAACGCCAAACAAGGAGCCATTCGATCTTGTTGCATGAATGTGGATCATGAGTATTCGCTGGTTGTACAGTCAGAGGGAAGCTTCAGCCAACATTGCCAACGGATGGGAAAGTGGGACAAAAGGTGTTCTCCTCAGAAGTTATCAGTCTATCTGGTCCAGAACAACCAGTTGAGCACAGATGAACAAAAGGTCCTTCTTTGCTCCTTTAACACTGTGCTGTTTTATGTATTTATACACCGAACATGTACACTCTATGTTTTTAAACGTGGAATACATTCATTATATAATTCATATATAAAAAACATAGCACAAAAAGTAAGGAAATTTGTGTTTGGTAGATTATTTCTTTGTTGTAACAATGCTTCTTGGCAATAAATCTTATACCATTGGAAAGCCTGTTTATTTCCCTTTTAAATGGTGCCACATTTGTAAGGAACATGCATTTGTGGGATGATTAGCAGAGCAGAGCAGAGTATATGGGTTGCGCCCATGAAAAATTTGCCAAATCTTCTCTGACAATGACAAACAGCTTATTCTGCTGTTGCTATTGACTCTTGTTTTGAGCTTCTGGTACCCCCAGGTGCTGACAATCAGGTGCCTGATTGGCACCTGATTGGCAGCATCTGTGAGCATGGGCCCTGCTACAGTGGTCAGTAGGTGTCTGCTCCAAGAATCGGCATGCCACGTTTGACTGATCTGGATAGGGCCTGTGCGATAGGGCAACTTCAAGCTGGTGTTCCGCAAAACCAAGTTGCGGCATTATTTGGAGTGAGCCCTAGTACCATCTCCAAAGTGAAGGCCAAGTTCCATATAACGGGAGATGTCAGAGACAGGCCGCGAAGTGGGCGACCCAAGAAGACGACACCCGAAGAAGACCGTTTCCTCACCCTGTCAGCACTTAGGAACCTTAGGCTGTCTTCTACAGATTTGCAGTCAAGGTTTGCAGGACGATATGGCCGACGGCTCTCTGCCCAGACAATTCGGAACAGACTGCACGCAGCCGATCTCCGGTCTCACAGGGCTGCCAGGAGGCCTGCCATGACTGCCCTTCACCGTCAGGCCCGTTTGCGCTGGTGTTGGCAACACGTGCACTGGAACCTGAACATGTGGAGGAACGTTATGTTCAGCGATGAGTCCAGATTCTGCCTACGGCAGTTGGATCATAGGGTCAAAGTGTGGAGAAGACACGGAGAACGCTATGCTGATTGCTGCACCGATAGAGTAACATCTTTTGGTGGAGGCAGTGTGATGGTGTGGGGCGGCATCTTCCTCACTGGAAAAACGAGGCTTGTCATCATTGGAGGCAATCTCAATGCAGAGAGATATCGAGATGAGATTCTGCAACCAGTGGCAATCCCATATCTCCACAGTCTGGGACCGAACTCTATCTTCCAAGATGACAATGCTCGTCCCCACAGAGCAGGGTTTCTCAGAGACTACCTCCAGAATTTGGGAGTGGAGAGGATGGAATGGCCTGCCAGCAGTCCTGACCTCAACCCCATTGAACACTTGTGGGATCAGCTTGGGCGTGCTGTTCGTGCCAGAGTGACCAACACAACCACGTTGGCTGACTTGCGACAAATGCTGGTTGAAGAATGGGATGCCATCCCACAACAGTGTGTGACCAGGCTGGTGACCAGCATGAGGAGGAGGTGCCAGGCTGTTGTGGCTGTGTATGGTTCTTCCACACGCTACTGAGGCTCCTGTTTATTAAATGAATAAATTGTTAAATTGCCAATATGTCTTGTTTCTTCAGACTTCAATCATCCAATCCACCAAACAACACCGAACAAGCGTGAATGGCAGAATAAGCTGTTTGGCATTGGAAGAGAAGATTTGGCAGATTTTTCATGGGCGCAACCCACATACTCAGCTCTGCTGCTCATCCCACAAATGCATGTTCCTTACAAATGTGGCACCATTTAAAAGGGAAATAAACAGGCTTTCCAACGGTATAAGATTTATTGCCAAGAAGCATTGTTACAACAAAGAAATAATCTACCAAACACAAATTTCCTTACTTTTTGTGCTATGTTTATATAACACATGGATCTCACCCTGGGACACTGCTTAAGAACATCTTTTCAAATCCGTGAACAAAAGTGTATAATGCATTAGGTATGTATACTCAACAAAATATCTATTCTATTCGGTGAGATCCACATGCTGCATTAATTGCATTCACGTGAATCCTCAAATCATATTCTCTACGTAACACGTGTGTTAATGAAAGGTCAAGCCTCCAATTCATTTTGACATCACAAGATAATATAATCAGCATAGCAACAGGGAATGACCCATTATGGCATCGTCACCTTAGCAACCATATCATTCAGATCAGCCTGGCACAAATGTACAGAGGATGGAGGTCAAAAGTTTGTGCTGTAATGCATTTGTTCTATGAGTGACTCCAACCAGGTCATAATCTACTAGCATTGTGATGGTCAGGGTTATGTTACATAAAATAGCAGGGGGTGATCAGCTCTTGATATTTATTCCAATTATATATATAGCGAGAGACTTTATTTTCCATTGGTTTACAAGGGAACTAGGTTGATCAGATAGATGGTGGAGGCGTTAGTCATGAAAGAGGTTTCTCCTGTGTGGAACCAATTCTTTCAGTGTACTGCAGCAGAGACACATTATGACAGATCATTGTAAATAATGGTGGGAAATTCCATCAGTTTCTCATAGACTGACACATTCCAAACACACACTATAACTTTGCCTATCACACTATAACAGCTTAAATAACTTATGTAGTGTTGCACAAGGATCAAAACTTACACAGGTGTGTTTTATAAATGTTTTGCCAGGTGAATTGGTTGAGGTTTTATGTTTGGTTGGAAGTACTATAAATATTATTACATACCAGGCAATGTAGTGTTTTCCAATTCTGCACCTTCACACATTTCGAGAAACTCCTATTGCTGTCTGAATCAATGTTTGCCCTCACTAATTGACTGGGTGCTTTTGTGTTGCAAATTCACATTCGTGTTTTGAGAACCCGGGGAATGTTCGGGGGGGGCGGGTTGGAGGGGGGCTTTCCATGAAATATTAGCGCCAGGGACCTGGTTTGATCCTGACCTCGGGTGCTGTCTGATTGAAGTTTGCACGTTCTCCCAGTGACCTTTTTGTGGGGTTTCCCCGAGTGCTCCGTATTCCTTCCACATCCCAAAGACGTGCGGGTTTTGTAGCTTAATTGGCCCTCTTGTAAGTTGGCCCTTGGTGGTGTAGGGAGTGGATGCAAAAGTGGGATGACATTGAACTGGTGTGAACGATGGTCGGTGGGCTTCTTTCCATCATGTATCCTTCAATTCCAAACAACAACAAAAAAAAGACAATTGCTTGTCACTCTGTATTTGATTATTATTTTTTTGTTGGTCCTACCTTGGTCATGGAAACTGCTCCTTTTTCTTCAGCAATGAATTCAGAAAGAGAGGCAGATCGTTGAAAGTCTTGGCGGATTTTGCTGAAGCCATACAGATTCAGCTGCCGGATGAAACTTTTCATGCAGTCGGTTTCAAAAATCCTAGAGGGCCCGCGCCGTTCCAGCACCTCCTTCTTGAAGGACTCCTCGTCTATGACCACACAGTTTCCACCATCGTCCCACCGGATTGATGCAAACTGGTCGCTCTCGACGATCTTCCAGAGCTTTTTGGGGAAGGTGAGCGACATGAGGTCGGTGTCACCCACCTCTTCGTAGTAGACAAGCCTGGGTCTTTTCAAGACCGACTCCTCGGTCAGGGCTTGCAAGGCATTCTCTTCCAATATTGTCCTCAGTTCCGAGTCGCCCGAAGCCGTCTGGTCGCAAACTGGAGACCTGTCATGGGATTTCTCAGTGGACTGGGCCAATCCCTTCTGGTCGGCCGGGTTGTTCAGCTCGGCCGCTGCGGAGTGCGGGTCCCCCTCGTTGTCGCTGTCCCTTTCTACCTTGATGGCCTTCTGGAGAGTGGACATGGTGGCGGGCAGGTCTGGGAAGGATCCAAAGTGGGTGCCAGGCAGAGTCAAAAAAAGTGCGAAGGACCAGGTTTAACTTGTTTTTGATCTACACAGAAGCTGGCGCTGGGACAGAATAAGTTGAGTGATGTGTGGTTGAGATAACGTGAGGAGTTCCAGATCGTCATAAAACAAACCGCCAACGCGCTCAGAGCCGTCACAATGGAGTTTGCCACAATCCACGGGCCGTCACAATAAGTACCCTGGAGAAATCAGCACAGCTCAAGCCTTTGCCCTCCCTCCCTCCCTCCCTCCTGCTGCTGCCAGGACGGGCGAGATGGGCATTGGCCATCTGGGGTGGAGTGTGGAGATGTTGGATCTTGAGAGCTGGAACCCCAGGGGGTCAGGTTGTTGGCAGTCGCTTGGTGCACTCTTTCAGGAGCTGTGGGTCCTGGGCCAAGAGAAACAACCAAAGATGCACACTGTTGGTGTGGTGAAATGGTTGGAAGATCTCAGTTGCCTTGGGTTGCTGGTTCAGTGGTTGGTGTGGCCCTCAAGGCATTTTTATTTATTTTTTCTTCTCTCTTTCCACAAAGCCACCAACTGGAGATGTCCACAGATGGTTGGTTAGGAGTTAATGCATCAGTGCAATCATTTCACAAAATGCAAAATACCTCCTCAAATCGCTTGAACAGGGGTGGAGTTGTGCCCTAGCTGGCTCAACATCATTGCTTCTTCCAGATGGATTCATGGGTTGCTTCTCTTTGGAACTGCGAGATAATTGGCCCAGAGCTCCTGGGTCAAGTGGTCATCTTCTGCAGTGACATCACAAAGACATCCTGGTCTTCAATGTGTGCAGTCTCAGACCTCTCAAGGGGTCAGATTCAATGGCTCAGCCACCCAACATGTTTACAGTCTGAAAGATACATCTTTGGCCGAGGTATAAGATTCGTATCACGGCATCTTCCATTGCTGAATTAACTCAAAGCTGTGCTACTTTTTGACCATAAGGCATAGGAGTAGAATTAGGCCATTCGGCCCATCGAGTCTGCTCTGCCATTTAATCACGGCTGATCTATTTTTCCTTCTCAACCTCTGACATTTTCCTGCCTTCTCCCCGTAACCTCTTACTAATCAAAAACTTACTAATCTCCACTTTAAAAATACCCAATGACTTGGCCTCCACAGCTGTCTGCGGCAATGAATTCCACAGATTCAACACCCTCTGGCTAAAGAAATTCCTCCTCACTCCCTTTTAAAGGTACGTCCTTTTATTCTGAGGCTGTGCCCACTGTTCCCATCTTTCCCACCAGTGGAAATATCCTCTCCATATCCACTCTATCTCGGCGTTTCTTTATTCGGTAGGCTTAAATAAGTTTCCTCCGCATCCTTTTGTATGTTAGATTAATATTAAAGATCTTATTAAAGATCTTGTGGAATTGTTGGAAGATTTTGTCTAGAATTCTGCAACTGTTCTCTCCTTAACCCTCATGATCAATATCCCACATTGTCTGCCACTGAACCTATTGTGTGCTTCTTATGATATTCACTGCGTTAACTGTCATGCTGCACTAAAGTGATAAAACAATAAATGCAAGGATTAACTGAACCACTAGTTCTTAGTTCTGTTCGTACGCATGTAGCTCATTTTATTTTATTTTAGGGATACAGCATGGAAACAGGCACTTCGGCCCACCAAGTCCATGCCGACAATCGATCCCCTGTTCACACTAGTTCTATGTTATCCCACTTTCCTGTCCACTCCCGACATACTGGGAACAAATTAGAGACCAGTTACAACCTGCACATCTTTGGGATGTGGGAGGAAACCAAAGCACCCGGAGGAAACCCGCACAGTCACAGGGAGAACGTGCCAACTCCATCTGAGATCAGGGTCGAGCCCTAGTCTCTGGCGCTGAGGCAGCAGCTCTACCTGCTGCGCCACTTTGCCGCCCTTAGAAGAGAAGAATATGATGCCTCAAGGAAGAGATGTGCCATGGTAGCATTAAAGTGGGAAGTTTGGTCTTCAGAGAGAGCAGACGGGGCGATTAAAAAAAGGCAATGGCAGGCTTGGAAGGCTTTGTGTGTACAATTCACAAAGTGCGATAAATGAAATTAATGAGCAGCAGGAGGAAATAGCCTCCGTTGTGGTATTCTGATGCAATGGTGACACTGAAAAGTGGCTCGATAATGGGATGACAGGGTGCTTAAGATTCTTGTTCAAAAAGCAAAGGGAAATACAAAAGATGGAACGGCAGTACTGATATCAGAACATAACAACATGCTGGAGAGAATAACGAAAGACTCCATCGTACAGGGGTTATTCTACACTGTATGCTATATACAGTAAACCCTCGTTATATGAAACGATACGGTAGATCTTTATTTATCCCAGGAGGGAAATTGATCTGCCAACAGTCATAAAACACAAGATACATGACATGGAAAGGATTGGGGTTGTGCAAAGATTGGGGGGGGGGGGGGAGGGGAGTCAGTCTACCCCACAACAGAAGGGGGAGGAGTTGTACAGTTTGATAGCCACAGGGAAGAAGGATCTCCTGTGGCGTTCTGTCCTGCATCTTGGTGGAACCAGTCTGTTGCTGAAAGTGCTCCTCCGGTTGACCAGTGTGTCATGGAGGCGGTGAGCTGTATTGTCCAGGATGCTCCGCAGTTTGAGGAGCATCCTCCCCTCCAAGACCACCTCCCATGAATCCAACTCTGCCCCCAGGACAGAGCCAGCCTTCCTGATGAGTTTGTCAATCCTATTGGCGTCTGCAGCCTTCGCCCTGCTGCCCCAGCATACGACAGTGAAGAAGTGGGCACTGGCTACCACCGATTGGTGGAGCATATGCAGCATCTTACTGCAGATGTTTAAGGAGCGGAGCCTTTCCAAAAAGTACAGCTGGCTCTGTCCTTTCTTGTACAGGGCCTCAGTGTTCCTGGACCAGTCCAGTTTACTGTCCAGGTACACTCCAAGGTATTTGTACTCCCTGGTAAACTGCACACCCACACCATTGATGGAGACAGGGGTGTTCCTCTCCTCCTAAAGTCCACCACTAACTCCTCAGTCTTGTCGGTGTTGAGCTGCAGGTGATTCACCCCACACCACTCAACAAAGTCGTTGACTACACCTCTGTATTCATATAAGGGGGGGAATGGTTTCCGTTATTGCCGATCGCCCGCTATAACCGAGTGTCACATACGGCATTTCATGTGCAAAGACCCAACATTTCATGTGCCCTGACAGAGGTGCCTTTTCTTCAGCCGAGACATTAATAGCAAAGCCTTAGCAGCTCTTAGCGACAAAGCACCAGGATCTCAATACAGCACTGCAGGCGGTGGTGGCGGCATTGGCATCGGCGGGCATGACCGGGGAGGTGGCTGGGGTGGTGTCGGCAACCATGCCTGTCGGTGACGTTCGGCAGGTCTGTCCGCTGTAACCGAAATCCATTATAAAGAGGTCCATAAAAACGAGGGTTTACTGTAGTTCTATCAAAGCAAGAGAGAGAAAGTGAAGCAAACTTGCTGGGAAATTACAGTGATGTGCAAGGCTGTAGAACAGTGACATTGGCTAATCCAGTATCATCAATACTGATCGGGATAAGTTAAAATGCAGGGCAAAGCAAGGGAGGAATTTCCAAAAAACAATGAGGAGAATTTCTTTGCTCAGTATCAGTTATTATTTCGATGTTTAGGAAACTTTTAGACAGGTACATGGATAGGACAAGTTTAGAGGGATATGGGTCAAACGCAGGCAGGCAGGACTGGTGTAGATGGAACATGTTGGTCGGTGTGGGCAAGTTGGGCCGAAGGGCCTGTTTCCACGTTGTGGGAATCTATGACAGTATGTTTTCAGCCCTATGAGAAAGGTGGTGTTGCCATAATTAGGTCTGGGGAGGGGAATGTGGGCAAAGTGGCCCAGGTGAGCCTGGGAGAACCCTGGGGGATCACTTGGAAGGCACAGTGTGACTGCTCTCTCACAGTTCCCTGACCTGTGGGGCTGCCTTGTGTGAAGTTTGAATATTCTTCCCGTGACCGCGTGGGCTGCCCCAAGTTTCCACTCAAAGACGTATAGTTAATTTGCCCCTGGTGTACAGCTGAGAGGTAAAACTGGGTGGGCGTTAATGAGAAGGCAGGGGGGATTATCTCACAGGTGGTTTTAGGGATTGTTGAGTGGCTCTAACATTACGTAGAAGTAGCAGCCATTCATTTAAAACAAGAATCAGTCTTCAGATAGACACAAAGTGCCGGACTAACTCAGCAGGTCAGGCAGCATCTCTGGAGTAAAAGGAATAGGTGACGTTTCGGGTCGGAACCCTTCTTCAGACTCAAAGTAGAGGAGGGGGAGGAGGAGGGGGCGGGGTGAGGGGGTAAACCGTTGGTAGGAAAAGGCCAGAACAAATCAGGGTCAGCAACAGGTGGCCAAGGAAGGGTGGAGCCCACAATGGCCCATTGCTGGCTGGGGAATGGGTGATAACAAAAGGGATACAGGGATGCGGACAGTGGAACTGGTCGGATGGCCAGGGAGGGGAGGAAGAGAGGGAATGCAGAAGTTACTACTCACATGGCCATGGCTCATTGGTGTATGCATCAGCCGAATGGAAGACAATGGGGTAGACTAATTGACCTTGATTAATCCAGAAATCTTCAGCTTAAGTTACCTCACTGATGGAGATGGTGACCAGCTGACCAGATTTATCCTGTCACTCGGCACATCAACCATGACCATCACCATATCTATCAGTCTATCAATGTTTTGTTTGCTTTAGTTTAGTTTAGATTAAGTTTAGCGATACAGCGTGGAAGCAGGCTACACTGTTGTATGAAGGAGGCTGAGCAAGTAATGCAAAAAAAACAAAAAGGGGAAAACAAAATAAAATAGAGACTGCAGTAGCAGGAAGAAGTAACGGAAACAATACACTGACTGATGGTAGTACTTTGACTTTAGACTTTAGAGATACAGCGCGGTGCACTGAGTCTGCACCGACCAGTGATCAAACATAGAAACAGAGAAACACAGAAAATAAGTGCAGGTGTAGGCCATTCAGGCCTTGGAGCCAGCACCGCCATTCAATATGATCATGGCTGATCATCCAAAACCCTGCTTTCTCTCCATATCCTTTGATTCCATTAGCCCTAAGAGCTACTGTAAATCTAACTGTCTCTTGAAAACATCCAGTGAATTGGCCTCCACTGCCTTCTGTGGCAGATAATTCCACAGATTCATAACTCTGGGTGAAATAGTTTTTCCTCATCTCAGTCCTAAATGGCCTACCCCTTATTCTCAAACTGTGACCTCTGGTTCTGGACTTCCCCCAACATCGGGAACATTTTTCCTTCATCTAGCGTGTCCAATCCCTTAAGAATTTTATATGTTTCTATAAAATCCCCTCATCCTTCTAAATTCCAGTGAATACAAGCCCAGCGACCCATTCTTTCACTCCCGTACACTAACAATACCCTACACACTAGGGACAATTTACAGAGAGTGTCCGTTTCTCTTGATTAATAAAGACTTTTATATCAACCAGCTTCTGCCTCCAGTGACTCATTCCAAATGGTGCAATGGTGGGAATGGGATTCCTCTGTGTGGCTAGCAGAGCCTCGATGGGCTGAATTGGCCTCCTTCTGCACTGTGAGAAAATATACAACAGTGATCATTCTCTCTTACAAAATAAAAATGAAACATGCTGGAAATATTCAGCAGATCAGGCAGCACCTTTGGAAAAACAATCTGAGTTAACATTCCAGCTCAATAACCTGTCATGGCAGCTAAAACATTAGCCCTGTTTCCCTCTCCACATTTGCTGGATGTACGGAATATTTCCAGCGTTTTCTCTCTTTACAAATAAGGAACTGCGGATGATGGTTTACAAAAAAAGTCACGAAGTGCCGGAGTAACTCAGCAGGTCAGGCAGCATCTCTCTGTAGAACATGGGCAGGTGACACATCGGATCGAAGCCCTTCTTCAGACTGATTCTACAATCAGTGATAGACACAAAGTGCTGGAGTAACTCAGCAGGTCAGGCAGCATGTCTGGATAGAAGGGATGAGTGACGTTTCGGGACGAGACCCTTCTTCAGACTCATGTGTGTCGATCTGTAAAGTGTGGGCTGGTAGGAGAGGGTATTGTCTCCAGCATCTTCAAGGTCGGCTGCAGGAGGTGCCCCCGGGACACACAGGCGGTCGGGTGAGGAGGACAATGGTGGTGGGCCGTGCTGGTCGAGGGCGATGGAGGAGACCCTCCAGCAGCCGAGGTCTTATCTGGCCTTACCTGGGCTAACCTGGGTCAGGGCACTCCTGTACATCCAGCAGGTGGACCGGACTCTGGACTTTTTCTTTTTGTAAATGCCGTTAAAATATGGGGACTGTGCATATGTGAGCTATGCAAAAATAATTTCACCGCGCAGTGCACACGTGACAGTAAAGAACCATTGAACTCTCCAGGGATGCTACCTGACCCGTTGAGTTACTCCAGCACTTTGTGTCTTTTTCTGGTTTATTTGGGATATCTGCAATTTCCTTTTGTTTTTGCTTTTCAATTGTGTGAGATTTTCGTTTGGAAGGCAAAGAGTAATGTAAGGTATTTATTCACAAAATGCTGGAGTAACTCAGCAGGTCAGGCAGCATCTCGGGAGAGAAGGAATGGGTGACGTTTCGGAACGTCACCCATTCCTTCTCTCCCGAGATGCTGCCTGACCTGCTGAGTTACTCCAGCATTTTGTGAATAAATCGATTTGTACCAGCATCTGCAGTTATTTTCTTATACTTTCTTACAGTAATGTAAGGTGACTTCTTCATTGTGATAGAACCAGCTCCAATGAAAGACGCGTAGTGCTGGAGGGACTCAGTGGTTCTGGGGAGGGAATGCTGCCCCACCTGCTGAGTTAGACATTTGACTTTAAAGATACAGCGTGGAAACAGGCCTTTCGGCCCATCGATTCCATGTGCACCAGCACTATCCTACACACCGGGGACAATTTACAATTTACAGAAACCCTTTAACCAACAAACCTGCATGTCTATGGAGCGTGGAAGGAAACTGGAGCACCCGGAGAAAACCTATGTGATCACAGGGTGAACGTACAAACACCGTACAGACAGCACCCGTAGTCAGGATCGAACCGGGGTCTCTGGAGCTGTAGGGCAGAAACTTTACCACTGCACCACTGTGCCGCCCTTTCTCCAGTAGTTTGTGTTTTGCTGAAGACTTCAGCCTCTACAATCTCTTGTGATTCCAAACAACAATGGAACGAGGAGGGGTTTGGCAATGAGGAAGTGGAAGTACAAGTTGGGGGAAACAAGGCCGAATGGCCGTAGTAAAAGCATCGTCACCATCTTACTTCCACCTCCATACACCATATGGATTCTTCCACTGGCGGCCATATTGGTTCACTCAATGAATGGTGAACACAGGATCAACAGGCAGATAAACTCCCACAGCAACAATGGGACCTCCCGCTGTCCTGGTTCACTCATGTTATTTTCTGCAGGCTCTAGCCTTACATCTGTTCTGAATGAGATGTGTGCTTCGTTTCAGGGCACAACTCATGCTGCCTCGGCAAAGCCAGCAGCATAACCAAGGACCAGTCTCACCCTGGGCACTCCCTCTTCTCCCCTCTCCCATCAGGAAAGGGGTACAGAAGTGTGAGAACGCACACCTCCAGATTCATAATTTCATAAGCTCATAAGATATAGGGGCAGAATTAGGCCCTTCAGCCCATCAAGTCTACTCCGCCATTCAATCAAGGCTGATCTATCTTTCCCTCTCAATCCCGATTCTCTCGCCTTAACACCTGACACCCGGACTAATCAAGGGATTTAGGGACAATTTCTTCCCAGCTGTTACCAGGCAACTGAACCATCCTATCACCAAATAGAGAGCAGTCCTGAGCTAACATTAACCTCATTGGTGACCCTCGGACTATCTTTAATCGGACTTTACTGTGGTTTATGTTGCACTAAATGTTATTCCCTTTATCATGCATCCGTACAGTGTGGACGGCTCGATTGTAATCATTCATGGTGTATTCGCCGACTGGTTGGCACGCAACAAAAGCTTTTCACTGTACCTCGGTACACGTGACAATGAACTAATCTAAACTAAACAAAATTAACCAGTGACCTCTCCTCAAAAGTACACACTTGGCAATGGCGAGATGAGTTGAAATATTCCACCCTCCATGAATGAGCAACTTCCCCAATAATCAGTGTCTAGGATAAAACCCACAGCTAGTTACTCAGGCAGGAAGAAGATTCACATAAAAGAGTACCTTCAGAGAGATTGGGCTGATAAATTGCAACAGCGAAAGAATCCATTGCAACCTTCAGATTACCCCCATTCTCAACGCTTTCACTGACTTCACAAGACTGCTGTGAAATACTCGCTACAGCTCCCG
Organism: Rhinoraja longicauda; assembly: GCF_053455715.1. NCBI lineage: Eukaryota > Metazoa > Chordata > Chondrichthyes > Rajiformes > Arhynchobatidae > Rhinoraja > Rhinoraja longicauda. The sequence goes on along the minus strand of NC_135967.1, from coordinate 8,763,613 downwards.
GCATGAAAATAATACCCCCCTGGGCTTTAGATCAATGGCATTATTATCCCCGACCTTACAGACGCAGGCAGCAGTAGAACATATTAACTAAAGCCCCATTGAATTCCAGAGAGAACGATAGCAGTTGTAATCATTTCACGTGGGACAGGAGCTTCTAACAAACGATGAACTGATGTAGATTTCAATGGGAGATCTCAGTTGGAGCTCGAAATAAATAGCTAGAAATCCTGTCCACAACCATAGGTAGACACAAAATGCTGGAGTAACTTAGAGGGTCAGGCAGCATCTCTGGAGAGAAGGATTGGGTGACGTTTCGGGTCGAGACCCTTCTTCAGACATTCACATTTTGCCCACAACCATTCCTGGAGCAATTCTTGACTTCCACGGTATATCATTCCAGTGGGCTCCTGCATTAACCGCAATATTGTGCCACAATGTGAAATGAGGCCGATGACTCAGGAGGGTGGGTGGGTGAAGAAATAAATTATTAAAAGGCCAGCGGAGAAGGTTGCTGCTGTTCCATCGCTGAGTCCTGCATTCCCTCTGAATAACAATATCACCAAACAGTTGGCAGCCATACAACACAGTAATGTTATCTTTTGAGAGAAAACTAATCCCTTGGTCCCACTTTCTTCCTACGACAGTGCCTATTTCTTCTTCAAATATTTACCAGCAAAAAGTGCACTTGCCTTAAAAAATTAAATTGCTGCTCACATCATTTGCTTGTGACAAACCGCTCCATTCTTTTTTTTTTTTAAAGCTCTCTCCTCAGTCGTCCTTTCGCATTTTCTGTGTACCTGCCGAAACAATCCTTCATGATTTTGAATAGTTACCGGGTGGCGGTTACCCGGTAACAATACAATACACAGATACAATAGTGTTGTTCAAAAGGCTTTAATATATACACATGAATATGCAGGGAATGGAAGCATATGGAGTACATACAGGCAGATAGGATTAGTTTAAGTAAGCATCATGTTCAGTACAGGCCTCGTGGGCTGAAGGGCCTGTTGTACTACACTGTTCTCTGTTCTACCTTCCCATCCTTCTGCTATTTGCCTTAAGTTTCAGCTTTTAGTTTAAAGATACAGTATGGAAACAGGCCCTTCTGCCCACTGAGTCCATGCTGACCCGTTTGCCAATCATTTTGCCTCCCCTTCCCACACTGACCTTTCTGTCCTGGGTCTTCACCACTGTCAGAGTGGGGCCACACGCAAATTGGAGAAACAGCACCTCATATTTCACTTTGGCAGCTTACAACCCAGCGGTATATATATTTCTCTAATTTAAAGTAACCCTTACATTCCCTCTCCCTCCCCAGTCTAGTTGCCCTGCTAGTTTAATTGTATTTCTTTATCACCTTCTCCACAGCCAACAATGGATTAGCGTGGGCTCTTTAGCCATTGGTGCCAGCGCCGATTTAATCTGTACCTTTTCATACTTCTAGTTTCCCTTTCCCATCTCTGTCTGAAGAAGGGTCTCGCCCCGAGACGTCACCGATTCATTTTCTCCAGAGATGCTGCCTAATCCGCTGAGTTACTCCGGCATTCTGAGCCAATCTTAGCTTAGAGAAACAGCACCTCATATTAGCTTATATTGTTCCCCACTTTTCATTAATGCCACTGTTTACCCCAATTTCGTATTTCCCTACTTGTGCTTTTGTTATACCAAAAAAACGTTTTTTTGGTGCAAATCCCAATCCGTGGTTTTTGTTTAGCTAATATCAGAACGATCTCAGAATTTTATGCAACAAGACGCCAAACTATTAAATAATTCTCAGTGAAAGGTTATTTCAGTACCATAGTTGAATCTATTGACACACTATGGAGGCTGTCACAGAAGATGGCATTGATTAATTTTAATGCAACGTAGAGTTCTTTCAGGTAACAATCACACGAGTGATTTGGAACACACCCCAAATTTGGTTGGGAGACATTCAACTCTGGACCTGTGGTTGCAAAGCTAGAGGTTTCCCACGTGGTCATTTCAGCATCTGCTCTATATTAATAGATTGACTATAATTACTCAACAACAATGTTGCAACGTATGGCTAACAGGATTAGTTTAGTTTCGAGATACAGCGCGGAATCAGCCCCTTCGGCTCACCGAGTCCGCACTGACCAGCGATCCCCGCACACTAACACAATCCGACACACAGTCGGGTCAATTTTACATTTATACCAAGCCAATTAACCTACAAACCTGTACGTCTTTGGAAACCAAAGATCTGGGGAAGTCCATGCAGGTCACGGGGAGAACGTACAAACCTCGTACAGACACCACCCGTAGTCAGGATCGAACCCGGGTCCCTGCCGTTGTAAGGCACAAACATTACCGTTGCGCCGCCCAAATGGTAGATGGCAGATGAGGAACTTGATGGACCTTGGTCATAATTTTTAATGAATTCCTACATTACATGAGAAACTCAGAGCATTTCTCAGTCAATTGGTTTATAACCCAATTTGAAAGACTGACGACAAGTATACATCAGTGCGAAGCCGACTGTTATTTTGCCATCATGACTATTCAGGGGCACATTGACCCACTGTCAATAATAGATAATAATAGATAAAAGAAACAGAATTCTGAAATATTTATTAAATTTACTGAATAAAAAGCAGCATGTATCCATTACACATTAAGACACATTTACAGATATTACGGAAACATTTCACAAAGAACATCAATCTCTGTTTGGTCCAACGATAAGTGATTCCCACGAAAAACAAAACAATTGCACTTCTTCCCCTCAGGCCAGCTGAGAGCTGCCACTTTGCTGTCTCTTCGATCAACACTAATCTGCACTAAGAGATTAGAAATCTTTGGGTTTGAAATACGTATCACCTCATACCCGTTTAGGTAGCAACTCGGCTTAGCATAATACCCCTTTCCTACTCTTCCAGCAGTTTAAAGTTTGGTTAAAAATCATATACAGAACATTCATAAAATTAACATGGTATCACGATTTATTAAGTGAATCTTCGGTTATATAGAATCATTGAGCACTTAATTTTAATGGTTCTCCAAAACAGTTCATCTAGATGCGGTGGTTTGTCAAATGGTTTGGTGTAATAATTTGATCTAACATGGCAAATTAGATTTGCAGGAACAATAGATTTTCACTATATAACTGCAGCAATTTTCCGGTCCAAAACTCTGCCTGCGAAATGGGAGGGTTTAGGACAGTAATCAAAATGAAATTAAAAATGAATGGCAATATTGGCATTCCGCCACTCAAGATCTTTGTTGTACCTACTTAGAATGTTATAGAACAATTCAAAACATTTGTGGATTGATTGGGCAATCACTGTTCAAAATGTGTTGGGAAAATGTATAACTTTAGCAGCCAACAGTGGTCTGGTGGAACATGTTCACCATGACACATTCATGTTAGAACCCTCCCAATGTCTTGTCCACTTGAAGCTAATGTGCTGACGGCTGGACCATTCTACACGAAGGCAATCTGGTCCATCTGGCTATCAGATGTGGAGGCTAAATCTGCCCCCTTCAATGCTTCAATGCTGCAACATCAATAGTTGCAGCATACCTATGAATCAATGCACCAGGAGATAAAACGTGAAGGGACAAACTCTGAGAACTATGTCATCGATTTACAAGAATAATCATTTAGTAATGAACCATTGTTAGGGAAAAACATTAACAGGATCACCAAATATGCTCAAAAATAATCTTTCAAACCATTTCTCCATGATGTTACACTGCAGTAATGCAGTGCCTATTATTACATTTAACCTAATCAATGAATGTCAATTTCATAAATTTATTTAATCAATTGCTAATCGCATGGATTGTGTTTTATAGAAGGAAAAATCAGTCAGCTGATTAGCAGTGATAAACATTTTAAGACGTGGCCAGATTAATTTAATCCTTACATCTACCACAAAAACTCAAGACAGTGGATGCTATGCTTTTAGAGATTAAACTTCAAAGTTAAAACTCCTGAGGTAAATTGTGAAGAGAATGATCCAGATTACATATAATTTAATCTCAATTTTAAAAAGAGAATCATATTTTTTTAAGGCAAATATTTTGTAATGCTTTGTAATATTTTGTAACGTCCATTTCGAACGTTAGCATTTTCAGAGTCACTGAAGATTGTGTAGTAATCAGAACTTAAATAATATCCTTAATTGTGCCATTTCACAAATCTCAGATGTCCGGTGTGAAATAAAAACAGACAAATGTTATACAGTCAAGATTAGAAGTACAAAGCGTTAAACTCATCATAGACCTTTGATGCATTGGTAAAGGAAATGAACATTTGCTTCCCCCTTTCGTATCAATAATACTGCATAATTGTGTTGCTCTATAAACTAAAACACACTCTTACATATTCTGAACAATCAAGAGGTTAAGCAAATATCTCAAACCCCATCATCACTGATAATGTTCCATAATAGCCAATTACATTCTGTTTGCAAATTTAAGCAAGCAGTTAACATGATCCCCACTCAAAGGTCAGGAACCCAGTAGGACTAGGATAGCATTGTAGGCATTGTTACATTACAGCAGTGATTTGCGTTACACCCAGCACCTAACAAGGAACATGCATTATTTTAACATGGGCAGGTATTAATTTATAGATATTCAGCCTACTCAAGAAGCACTATTCGCTGGATATAACTTGGCTGAACAGCCAACTGTATCACATAATGTACTTTAATAAATCACACAACTAAAAGGAGTTCAAATTTCTGTTCATGCATTAAAAATTCTATTTCATTTTTACAGATTATTATTGCACGCCATGTCTTGGCCAGGAATAAGACCAAGCACAATGCTAAGCATCGGGCACATAGAACCACTATACTCTTCTATCTCACGGATAAGCAAGAACCTGTCTCACTGCCTTCCAAGCACATCTGGGTTCATTTTATATTCAAGGAGGTTATTACACATACAAGCAGTTCCAAATAATATCAAACCTCTCTCTCTTTAACAAAATGGATCCAGGTCTACAATGTCTGGACTGTTGTCTTTCCAAGAGAGAAGCACTGGTGTTTTAAGAGTTGTCAAGCTATGGCCCAAATATGTTTTTGGGGGGCACAGCAAAATGAAGAGGGTCATGCTTAATCAATATTAAAAATCTTCATCTGCATTCACAATGAATCTCTCCCCTAAAGCTTTGCCTTAAGAACTTCCATTAAAGCATTATGTGCACAGTGTAAAGTGGCTACATGGGTTCACTAAAGGCAAGCGCAAAAGAGGTTTGCCTTCAATAGTCTATTTATAGTAAACAAATATTTTGTGCCTTAATGGAAAGAGGATGGACGAATATTTCCAGTCATTCGATCCTGGAAATCATAACAGTTGGAGTCAATCACACAGCAATAAAGCGTTAACATAATTTGAAAACCCAACAGCATTTTCCATCCACTGCGCTATTCTTTTTTCCATTTCCCTGCGATTATCAAATAAAGCCAAACCTGACATTTCAAAGTATCTTAATTCTAATTTTCAGATCATTTTGATTTTCTTTTGCACAAAGTAAACAGTTAACACTGTGATCTACGTTATAATTCAGAGGATTCAACCACTCAGAGGTTTTTTTAAAAGCACAAGAAAATATTGGACGAGCAGGTTAAACGCTATTAACAACGTGGGTTCAGCACCGCATCTCACTAACGCGCTGCCACGGGGTGAACGCAGTTGCAGCATTATCCCGTACTGCTGCCTGCAATACTGTAGCACAGGAGCTCTGTTCACTTTTAAAGTATGACATGGCCTACAGCAAATAGAAATCACCTTCATAGATTAGATTTTTACAATGTTTGGCAGCCGAGTGCTGTATGCCAGAGAGTCCCGCCTATACAACAGCTGGAGCATGTGTAACGTAAAGGTACCATACCCAGGCAGCACTATTTCACTCCAGTCTAGTCCCCCTGCTCGAGAACTTAATCAGGCATGTCAATGTTCAACTTCTGAGGGGGGACAAAATATTTCCCAGGGCTCTGGGTAATCACAGCCCCAGTCTTTTTGTAAAACATGGGGGGGATCTTCGCTGGCTCAGGAATAGGTATATCCTCAGAGTCTTCACTGTCGTCGTGGTGAAGCTCGTACGAAATGTTGCCGTACTCCCGGAGAAAGGGAAAGATCTCTAGAAGAAATTGACAGAAGTCTTTGCGGATTCCAAACCACCCTGCAAGAACAAAGCAGACGACGACCATTAGAAGAGACGAGTCTTCCTCCCCAAACCCCAACCCACCCCCCCCCCCCCCACCAGCCCCCAGGAAAGCATTTCACATCCCCGGAGAGCAAACAGCCCCAGCGAGGGTGAAGTCCAGCAATATATCGGATAGTGCCACCGTTAAACCAGAGGTTGGACTGCAAAAATATGAAGCAGAACATTAAATAAATATTCCCAAGGCTTTAAGATCGAAGTGCAAGAGTAGAAATGGATATACTTTCACTGTATTGCAGTACACATGACAACGTGACAACCTTAAACCATGGCCAACATCAAAACAGCAAGCGACTGTTCATGGGAGATGGACACAAAATGCTGAGTAACTCAGCGGGTCAGGCAGCATCTTTGGTGAAAACGGATGAGTAACATTTTAGGTTGGAACCCTTCCTCAGATTCAATCACCCAATGTCGCCCATTGAGTCTGAGGAAGGGTTCCGACATTCTTTATCTCCGGAAATGCTGCCTGACCCGCTGAGTTACTCCAGCACTTTGTGTCTATCTTCGGTATAAACCAGCATTTGCGGTTCCTTTCTATACTATTCTCAAGGGGGAGCTGACTTGAGAGTTTTCAATTCGTACATGCTGATGATGTGCTGGGGAAGTTTCTAGAAGATCAGAAGCATAGAAGCATTTTTGCGGTTACATCAGCAACCCAAAACCACATTTACAAAGACCCTCAACATAGTCATAACTGAAAATAAATCACTCTTACATCCTACATTTTCTAAAAAGCAACAAAAAAAAGCAACAAAAAAAAAAGCAAATAAATTTGAAGTAGCGGGAAATGCTGGGGCTACTCAGGTCAGTTAGCAACTAAAGAGAGATCATAAGATCATAAGTGATAGGAGCAGAATTAGGCCATGAAGCCCATCAAGTCTACTCCACCATTCAATCATGGCCGATCAATCTTTCCCTCCTAACCCCATGTTCCTGCCTTCTCCCCGTAATCTGACACCCGTAGCAGTGGAAGGGAGTTAGTGTTTGAGTTTGATGACCTTTCCTCACAAACTGCATTGTCAGCATATTGTGTTTTTAATCCCCAAATTGACCATTTTTAATGACTAAATTAGCTAGGAATACTTTTTAAAAAACGTTTAGACTTTTAGAAATACAGTGCGGAAACAGGCCCTTTGGCCCTTTGATCAGCGATCACTATGTACTCAAGCACTACCCTGCCCACTGGGGACAATTTACTGCAGATGTACAGGTTTGTAGGTTAATTGGCTTTGGTAAAATTATAAAATAGGCTTGTGTACACTGGAATTTAGAAGGATGAGAGGAGATCTTATCGAAACGTATAAGATTATTAAGGGGTTGGACACGTTAGAGGCAGGAAACATGTTCCCAATGTTGGGGGAGTCCAGAACAAGGGGCCACAGTTTAAGAATAAGGGGTAGGCCATTTAGAACTGAGATGAGGAAAAACTTTTTCAGTCAGAGAGTTGTGAATCTGTGGAATTCTCTGCCTCAGACGGCAGTGGAGGCCAATTCTCTGAATGCATTTAAGAGAGAGCTAGATAGAGCTCTTAAGGATAGCGGAGTCAGGGGGTATGGGGAGAAGGCAGGAACGGGGTACTGAGAATGATCAGCCATGATCACATTGAATGGCGGTGCTGGCTCGAAGGGCCGAATGGCCTCCTCCTGCACCTATTAGACAATAGACAATAGGTGCAGGAGTAGGCCATTCAGCCCTTCGAGCCAGCACCGCCATTCAATGCGATCATGGCTGATCACTCTCAATCAGTACCCCGTTCCTGCCTTCTCCCCATACCCCCTCACTCAGCTATCCTTAAGAGCTCTATCCAGCTCTCTCTTGAAAGCATCCAACGAACTGGCCTCCACTGCCTTCTGAGGCAGAGAATTCCACACCTTCACCACTCTCTGACTGAAAAAGTTCTTCCTCATCTCCGTTCCACATCTATTGTCTATTGTCTATCCCCAGTGAAAAGGGACAATTGTCCCCAGTAATAGTGCTAGTGTATGGGGTGATGAATGGTCAGCACGGTCTCGGTGGGCCTGTTTCTGCACTGTATCTCTAAACGAAACTAAAAAAAGATCACCATCGCAACTAAAAGATAGTTTTTAAATTAATTTAAATCATTTGTCCACAAACTAAGTTATGCTGCAGACATATTTATTTGTCACTGCAGGAAAAATAAAATGAACTGTAACAATAGCATGGCTATCACTAGCTCAGAACAAGGTCTGAAGAAGAGTCCCAACCCAGAACGTTACCTACCCATGCTTTCCAGAGATGCTACCTGTCCCGTTGAGTTACTCCAGCACTTTGTGGCAAGATTTAGCCAAGGTAGCTATTGCCACAGGCATACATTTACCGTGTAAAGACATTTGTTTCATTATAGGTCCCGAAGTCAGCCACCATAGTGTCGGTGCCGAAAAAGGCAAGCATCTGCAAACTGAACGACTACCGCCCGGTTGCCCTCACTCCGATCATTATGAAGTGCTTTGAAAGGTTGGTCCTCTCCCACATCAAAGCCCTGCCTCACTAGACCCACACCAGTTTGCATACAGAGCGAATAGATCCACAGAGGACACCATCTCTCTGGCTCTTCACATCGTCCTGACTCACCTGGAGAGACAGGGCACATACGTTTATAGACTATAGCTAGGCCTTCAATCCTGTCATCCCCAAAGCTCACCTCCAAACGCCACCAGCTAGGCCTCAGGTCGTCAATATGCAACTGGATCCTGAATTTCCTGACGGAGAGCCCTCAGGCAGTGAGAATGGGCCTCCACCAGTCCTCCACCACCCTGAGTACCGGCACACCGCAGGGTTGTGCACTGAGCCCCATCCTCTACTCCCTCTTCACACATGACTGTGTCCCTGCATTCACCACCAACACCATCGTCAAATTTGGGGATGACACAACGGTGATCGGGCTGATCTCCAACGGCGATGAATCAGTCTACAGAGCGGAGGTGCAGAACCTGGCGAGCTGGTGCTCAGAGAACAACCTGTCCCTAAACACATCAAAGACCAAGGAGCTAATTATCAACTTTAGAAAGTCACAGAATGAGGAATACGCTCCAGTCCTCATTAACGGGGACGAAGTGGTGAGAGTGTCCAGCTTCAGGTTTCTGGGCACACACATTTCACAGGACCTCACATGGTCCACTAACACCGCTGCGCTGGTCAAAAAGGCACAGCAACGGCTGTTTTTCCTGAGAACGCTGAAAAAGGTCGGTCTGCCACAACAGCTTCTGACGACCTTCTACCGCTGCACCATAGAGAGCATTCTGACGTGCGGCATCTATGTGTGGTATCTCAGCTGTACGGCAACGGACAGGAAAGCTCTTCAGCGGGTCGTCTGCAGAGCGCAGAGGTTCATTGGAATACAGCTGCCAGCCCTGGAGGACATGTACAACGCACGCTGCCTCAGGAAAGCCACCAGCATCTACAAGGACTCCACACACCCATGCCACCGTCTGTTTGAACTACTTCCATCTGGCAGACGGTACAAAGCCTTCTACGCCCGCACCTCCAGACTACGGAACAGCTTCATCCCTAGAGCTATAGCTACTCTGAATCGGGCCTGCTGAGAGCCCCCATGATCTGTCTCTGCCCCCAGGGTCATCTGGCACTACTGACCCCTGGATGAACCTTTTTTTTGCATTTTACCTTGTTCCCCCCCTTTTCTTTTTCCTTCCCCCCCCCCCCTTCTTGTTGTTTGCATGTTCGCCGTGATTTATTTAATATTTGACTTGATAGCATCGATATGGAAGCGACAATCAAAATCTCATTGTACTTGTACAATGACAATAAAGGATATTGTATTGCATTGTATTATAGTAAGGAGCCATTGCAATTTCTACTGGGAAAAGATGCAACAAAATGACTGAAGGTACGATAAAGTTGCAGAGATACTCACAGTGGTTACCCCCTTTCTGCCCAAAGGTTGTTGCCATTAACGTCATGAGAGAAAGCCAAAGAGGAATGAAGATTGGAATATACGAGAAATTATTGTGACCATCCAGCTTGTGAACCAACAGAATCTGGAAGAAAGAAAAATCACAAGTTCCCACGTGGAGAAATTCTACCAACATTGCTAGCAATGGGAAATCTTATGTGGTGGTATAATATCTCAGTAGCTTTATTGGGAGATTCCTGTATTGTACTTCCATGCTTGTAAATGACTTTTCAACTTCTAAAGTATACAATGCTCAGACTTTACAGGCAGGAAAGCTTTGTATTTTATACAGTGACATAGGAATATGAGGAATTGGAACGGGCGTCGCGGTGGTGTTTGGTGCTGCCAATTGCTGCCTTACAGTGCCGGAGACCCGGGTTCAATCCCGACTACGGGTGCTGTCTGCAAGATTTGTACGTTCTCCCCGTGAACGCGTGGGTTTTCTCCAAGATCTTCGGTTTCCTCCCACACTCCAAAGACGCACAGGTCTGTAGGTTAATTGGCTTGGTATAAATGTAAATTGTCCCTAGTGTGTGTAGGATAGTGTTAATGTGCGGGGATAGCTGGTCGGTGCGCACTTGTTGGGCTGAAGGGCCTTTTTCCTACTCTGTATCTCTAAACTAAACTGAACACAGTCAGGGGATGTCACCTCAGAATAACTTACTGTATCTCTTAATAAAATACACTGGACTCGGTGATCTTGCGATCAATCAATCAAAATGTTCTCATGTGTACAACACATGTATACTTTCTGCGATAAAAATCAGACAGTTGAACTCTTAAATGCAATGAATTAGTTTCTGAAGAGCCCACAGACGCTCAATTACCGAAGCAGAGTTGCATACCTCAAAGGTCAAAAGTGGAACCACAATGGTCATCCAGCTGATAGCCATTGTAACGTGGGTTCGCCTTTGTTCAGCTATCACATCCATGGAACGCAGGAACAGCACTGACCACACAATGTAGTACAGCACCACCAGGCAGAGAAATGACATCAGGATCCACAAGGGGACACAGACCACCTAGAAAGAATGAGCAAAACCCAGTTACGGAAATTTTACAGGCTACAAAATCCTTTTCGGCGTCTGCATTTAATCTGGGCCACTGGATTCAATGTAGAAACAAAAAACTGCAGATGCTGGTTTATACCAAAGATAGACACAAAGTGCTGGAGTGACTGGAGCGGGTCAGGCAGCATCCCTGGAGAGAAAGGATGGGTGACATTTCAGGTCGCGACCCTTCTTCAGGCTAAGGAGTTTTCTCCAGAGATGCTGCCTGACCGGCTGAGTTACTCCAGCACTTTATGTCTACCATTGGAATCTATGTCTGATGAACACTGTCCAAGTGATTAAAACAGCAGCTTTTATGCATTCTGCAGCAGAAACAGCTCAAATTGTTTTAAGTAGCCTGTAAGCTGCTTAGAATTGCTTACCAGTTTATCTACACTTGTTTTTATCATTCTGTTATTAAAAAAAGGCTTTCCTAACCGTCCAAATAATGAATTAGAAAGCCTCATGATTGAACTGCGACCTGTTTGTTGAAGTGCATCCAACACCAATAAACAGTGTGTGCTTAAGTCTGTGAACAGCTGTCTCTGTATTCAGTACAAGTTGTACACTTAGGGACTAGTTACATCTCCAACAGCAGGTCATACTCTTATTAAGTAGCTCTCCAATTCAGTATATGAGTACCAGGGTAGGGAAGATTGACCATTAAAGGAGGATTAAACTATCCTTAAAAACAGAAGAATAGCAAACAGAAGTAGCCCATTGAGTCCCCCCTGAAGGCTGCTTCACCAATATCTGAACTTCATTTACCCACTTTAACTCCACATCATTTCTGAAAAAAACAATTTATCAGTCTCAGCCTCGAAGTTCTTTATCACAGCCTTTACCACTGCCTTTTGACTGGGAATAAAATTCTAGACCTCCACAATTCTTCCTGTGAAAATTTGTTTTGACTGCCTGTTCATAGAGTGATACGGTGTGGAAACAGGCCCTTTGGTCCAACTTGCCCACACTGGCCAACATGTCCCAGCTACACTAGTCCCACCTGCCTGCGTTTGGCCCATATCCCTCCAAAACTGTCCTTTCCATGTACCTGTCTAATTGTTTCTTAAACTTTGGGATAGTCCCAGCCTCAACTCGCTCATCTGGCAGCTTATTCCATACACCCACCAACTCTTTCATAAGATCACAAGTGATAGGAGAAGATTTAGGCCATTCGGCCCATCAAGTCTGCACCATCATTCAATCATGGCTGATCCATCTCTCCCTCCTAATCCGATTCTCCCGCCTTCTCCCCATAACCTCCGACACCTGTACTAATCAAGAATCTATCTATCTCGGCCTTAAAGATATCCACTGTCTTGGCCTCCACAGCCATCTGTGGCAAAGAATTCCACAGATACATCGCCCTCGGACTAAAGAAATTCCTCCTCATCTCCTTCTTAAAAGAACGTCCTTTAATTCTGAGGCTCTGACCTCTAGTCCTAGACTCTCCCACTAGTGGAAACATCCTCTCCACATCCACTCTATCCAAGCCTTTCACTATTCGGTAAGTTTCCATGAGGTCCCCCCTCATTCTTTTAAACTCCAGCAAGTACAGGCCCAGTGCCGACAAACGCTCATCATATGTTAACCTACTTATTCCTGGGATCAGTCTTGTAAACCTCCTCTGGACCCTCTCCAGAGCTGGCACATACTTCCTCAGATATGGTGCCCAAAATTACTCACAATATTCCAAATGCGGCCTGACCAGTGGCTTATTGAGTCTCAGCATTACATCCCTGTTTTTCTATACAAGCCCTCTCGAAATAAATGCTAGCATTGTGTTTGTGTTTTTTACTAGCAATTCGACTTGCAGATTAACTTTTTGGGAATCATGCACCAGCACTTCCAAGTCCCTTTGTACCTCCGATTTCTGGATTCTCTCCCCATTTAGAAAATAATCTACGCCTTTATTCCCTCTAACAAAATGCATGATTCCACACTTTGTTACACTATATTCCATCTGCCACTTCTCTGCCCCACTCTCCCAACCTGTCCAAGTCTACAGACTCTATCTTTCTCTACACTACCTGCCTTTCCACTTATTTTCGTATCATCCGCAAACTTGGCCACAAAGCCTTCAAACCCTCCATCCAAATAATTAATATACAACGTGAAGAGCAGTGGCCCCAGCACTGAGCCCCGCGCAACTCCGCTAGTCACTGGCAGCCAACCAGAGAAAGCCCCCTTTATTGCCACTCTTGCTTCCTGCCGTCCAGCCAACCTGATATCCACGCTAGTATCTGCCGTTTAATACCGTGGGCTCTCATCTTCCTTAGCTGCCTCCCGTGTGGCACCTTATCACAGGCTTTCTGAAAATCTAGGTAAACAACATCTACGGACTCTCCTTTGTCTGTCCTGCTACTTACTTCTTTAAAGAATTTCCAGCAAATTTGTCAGGCAAGACCTCCCCTTCACAAAGCCATGCTGACTTCGGCCTAGTTTATCGTGAATTTCTAAGTACTCCGTAACCTCATCCTTTATAACTGACTCTAAAACCTTACCAACCACATTAGTCAGACTAACCGGCCTGCAGTTTCCACTATTCTGCTTTGCTCCCTTCTTGTGCAGCGGGGTAATATTGGCCATTTTTCCAATTCATCTGGAACCACTCCCGACTCTAGTGATTCTTGAAATATCACTATCAATGCCTCCACAATCTCTAAAGCCACCTCTTTCAGAACTCTAGGGTGCAGTCCATCTGGTCCAGGTGACCTATCCACCTTCAGCCCTTTCAGCTTCCTAGGCACCTTTTCCCTAGTAATAGCCACTCCACTAACTTCCACCCCGGACTTTCTTGAATTTCAGGCATGTTGCTGGTGTCTTCCACTGTGAAGACCGTTGCAAAAAAGTTATTCAACTCCTCTGCCATTTCTTTATTCCCCAATATCACTTCTCCTGCCTTATTTTCCAACGGTCCAACGTCCACTCTTGCCTCTTACTTACTCTTTATATAACTGAAGAAACTCTTGATATCTTTTTTTATATTATTAGCTACCTTACCTTCATATTTCATCTTTTCTCTCCCTATTGCACTTTTAGTTATCTTCTGTTCGTCTTTAAAAAACTTCCCAATCCTCTGGCCTCCCGCTAGTCTTTGCAATGTTATATGCCTTCTATTTTAGTTTTATACTGTCCCTGACTTTTCTCATCAGCCAAGGTCGCCTCTTTCTCCCCCTAGAACATTTCTACCTCTTTGGAATGAAAAGATCCTGCATCTTCCGAATTGTTCCCAGTAATTCCTGCCATTGCTGTTCCACTGTCATCCCTGCTAGGGTCCCTTACCAGTCAACTTTGGCCAGCTCCTCCCTCATGCCTCAGTAGTCCCCTCTGCTCAGCTGCAACACCGGCACATCCGATTTCACCTTCTCCCTCTCGAATTGCAGATTAAAACTTATCATATTGTGGCTGCTACCTCCTAGTGGTTCCTTTACCTTGAGTTCCCTTATCAAACCCTAAACTACTAAACCCAGAATTGCCTTTTCCCTGGTCGGCTCCACAAGCTGCTCTAAGAATCCATCTCGAAGGCACTCTCCAAATTCCCTTTCTTGGGGTCCTGTACCAACCTGACTTTCCCAGTCTACCTGCAAATTGAAATCTTCCATGACCACCATAGCATTGCCTTTCTTACATGCCAATTGTACCTCCTGATGTAACTTGTATCCTACATCCTGGCTACTATTTGGAGGCCTGTAAATAACTCCCATTAACGTCTTTGTGTGAAAAAGTTACCCCTCAAATTCTTATTAAATCTTTTCCCCTTCATCTTAAACCTATGTCCTCTGGTCCTCGATTCACTTACTCTGGGCAAGAAACTTTGTGCATCTACCCGATCTATTCCTCTCATGATTTTATACACCTCTATAAGATCACCCCTCATCCTCCTGCGCTCCAGGAAATAGAGTCCCAGCCTACTCGACCTCTCCCTGCAGCTCAGACCCTCTAGTCCTGGCAACATCCTCGAAGATCTTCTCTGTACCCTTTCCGGCTTGACAACATCTTTCCAATTACATGGTGCCCAGAACTGAACACAATACTCTAAATGCGGTCTCACCAACGTCTTATACAACAGCTACATGACCTCCCAGCTTCTCTACCCAATGAAAGCCAATGTGCCAAAAGCCTTTTTGACCACCTTTTCTACCTGCGACTCTACCTTCAAGGAACCATGCACCCTCACTCCTAGATCCCTCTGCTCTACAACACTCCCCAGAGCCCTACTATTCACTTTGTAGGTCCTGCCCATGTTAGACTTCCCAAAATGCAACACCTCACATTTCTCTGTATTAAATTCTCTGTGTTAAATTGTTGAATCCTAATTTTAAGATTTAGTCCCGATATTCCTGTTGTTCTCTCCGAAGGAAATATAAAACAATAAATAAAAGATAATTTACCAGCCAAGGCCACTTTATGATTTCATCCAGTCTCAACGCAATGAATATGAACTGCAGAATGTTCACGGAACACAGAATTTCCAACTGAGTAGCAGAAATAAAAAAAGAGGGAAAAGTAAGAATATTATAAAGAATGTGTTTCCAGGTGTGTTCATATAAACATTAATGTGGGTAATAATGTCAACAATACTCTGCATTAACTCAAGATGTCAAAGGCTTCTCGCTTAATTGTTTAAGCAGCCACTTTGGTTAGTTTTAGTTTAGAGATACAGCACAGTAACAGGCCCGAGGCCCACACCAACTATATACATAATCACAATCACACATACGTACAAGAGTGCAATAATTGCTGTATAAAAATAGTTTAGTTTTGAGACGCAGCATAAAGACGCAACCCTTCAGCCCAATACGTCCACATCGACCGTCGATCACCTGCTCACAGTAGTTCTATGTTATTCCACTTTCCCATCCACTCCCTTACACACTGGCGGCAATTTTACAGAGGGGCAATTAACCTGCAAACCTGCACGTCTTTGGGATGTGGGAGGAAACACACAGGGAGGAAACCCACGTGGTCACAGGGAGAACGCCCAAACTCCACATAAACAGCATCCGAGGTCAGGTTCGAACCCGGGTCTCCGGCACCAGGCAGCAGCTCTACCAGCTGCCCCACTCTGCCGCCCTTGTTTAAAGTAATTTATCATAGAATCACTCGGCACAGAAACAGATCCTGCAGCCCACCTCGCCCAATGCCAACCATGATGCCCAGCTATGTTAATCCCAATTTAATCCAGACACATACCAGGTAATTCACTTTGGAAAGTCAAACTCTGGTACAGCATCAAGAATAAATGGCAAGGACTGTGGCAACATTGATGTACAGAGACCTTGGGGGTGCAAGTACATTGTTCCCTGAAAGTGGAGAGGGTAGAGAAAAAGGCATTTGGTATGCTTACTTTCATTGACCAAGGCATTCAGTGCTAAACTTGGGACATCATATTGCAGCTGTGCAAAACATTAGTTAGACTGCACTTGGGAGTATTGTGTACACTT
This sequence comes from Rhinoraja longicauda, assembly GCF_053455715.1. Lineage (NCBI taxonomy): Eukaryota > Metazoa > Chordata > Chondrichthyes > Rajiformes > Arhynchobatidae > Rhinoraja > Rhinoraja longicauda. The sequence goes on along the minus strand of NC_135967.1, from coordinate 8,746,981 downwards.
CCAGTCACCACACTTCAGGAAGATGTGGTAGCAATAAAGAGAATCCAGAAGAAGTCCACCAGGGATGATGTCTGGAAATGAAGGGCTGTAATTATAAGGAAAGATTGGAGAGGCCGCGCTAATTCTCACTAGAATATAGGAGGCTGAATGGTGGCGGCCATTACAAGGCCCATTCAATGGGTAGATAAGACCTTCTGCCAAGGGCGGGGGAGTCTAGTACAGGACAGGCAGCATCTCTGGAGAAAAGGAGTAGGAGACATTTCGGGTCGAGACCCTTCTTCATCCTGAGTCAGGGGAGACGAAAACTAGAGGTTTCTGAAATGGTGCAAAGAACAAATGAATGAAAGGTATGAAAAGAACAAATCAAAGCAACAATGATTAAGGAAAGGTAGAGTCCACAAAGGGTATAAGGACTAAGCCGCCAGGGGAGGTAGTTAGAGTCAGATACAACAGCAACGTTTAAAAGTCATTTTAGTTTAGTTTAGTTTCCACAGAGTCCGCACCGACCAGTGATCCCCGCACATTAGCACTATCCTACACACACTAGGGACAATTTACATATACACTAAGCCAATTAATCTACATACCAGTACGTCTTTGGAGTGTGGGAGGAAACCGAAGATCTAGAAGAAAACCCACGTGGTCACGGAGAGAACGTACAAACTCCATACAGACAGCACCCATAGTCGGGATCGAACCCGGGTCTCCGGCGCTGCAAGCGCTGTAAGGCAGCAACTCTACCGCTGTGCCACTGTGCTGCCGGGCAGACATTTGATGAAGAGAGGCGAACAAGGATCTAGGCCCACTGCAAATGCGATTAGCATGGACAGGCATCACAGTGTTGATGCCTGTCCATGCAGGGTGAAAGGGACCATTAGAAACAAGGAACTGCAGGTGCTGGGTTACAACAAAAAAAATGCTGGAGTAACTCAGTAGGTCAGATGTTATCCCTGAAGAACATGGATTGGTGACGTTTCGAGTCGAGACCATTTTTCAGACCTGTTCTGGTGCCGCAAGATTGATTTTTTGATAATCAGTGTTGATCTGGTTTGAGTCAATCAGAATGTTTAAGTAACAAAATGCTGGTCAGGCAGCATCTCAGAAGAGAAGGAAGAAGGGTCTCGACCCGAAACGTCACCCACTCCTGAGATGCTGCCTGACCTGCTGAGTTACTCCGGCATTTCGATTAGTACCAGCATCTGCAGTTATTTTCTTACACAGAATGTTTAATTAGTTTAGTTTAGAGATACAGTGAGGAAACGTTGGTACAGTATGGACTTTGGCCCACCGAGTCCATACCAACCAGCAATCTGCATACGCTAACACTATCCAACACACGAGGGACAATTTACAATCTTTAACGAAGCCGATTAGCCTACAATCCTGTACGTCTTTGGAGCATGAGAGGAAAACGGAACACCCGGGGAAAACCCACGTGGTCACGGGGAGAATTACAAACTCTGTACAGGTAGCACCGTCAGTCAGGATCGATCTCTGGTCTCTAGCACCGCTGGGTCACCGTGCTGCCCTTTATTCTTAGTCTAACATTTCACAGAGCCACACACAGCACTGTAATGCATGTATTAATAACATTAACTTGCATTTATGAAATGCCTTTAACAGTAAAATGCTTCAAAATTATTCAAGAATAACCATGTAGCACAGTTTGTACAGAGCGACACCGGGACATCAGGTCCGATGAACAAAACCTTGGTAATAGCTAACAGACTAAACACAGAATTATAGGGACACAAGGAATTGCTAGTGCTAATTTACAAAAAAAAAGTAAAAAGCACTGGAATAACAAAGCGGGTCAGGCAGAACATGGATAAATTATGTTTTGGGTTGGGACCTTCTTCAGACTTCAAACGGAATTAACGTGGCCAAAAGAGCAGCACGGTGGCGCAGCGGTAGAGTTGCTGCCTTAAAGCGAATGCAGCGCCGGAGACCCAGGTTCAGTCCCGACTGCGGGTGCCGTCTGTACGGAGTTTGTACGTTCTCCCCGTGACCTGCGTGGGTTTTCCCCGAGATCTTCAGTTTCCTCCCACACTACAAAGACGTACAGGTATGTAAGTTAATTGGCTTGGTAAATGTACAAAATTGTCCCTAGTGGGTGTAGGATAGTGTTAATGTTGTGTGAGGATCGCTGGTCGGCGCGGACCCGGTGGGCCAAAGGGCCTGTCTCCGCGCTGCATCTCTAAACATGGATTCCCAAACCATTTTCCCCTACCTCCAAAGATCGATCGTGTCGAAAGCCCCACACGCAGGCAGCCACCGACACCGGAGACACAAAGAAGAGCGGCATGAAGACGAGGAGCCAGAAGTGGGTTCCTCGTTCGATCCTGTCACACACCAGCACTTCAAACATCAACAGCAACAGGTGGATTCCAACTGCGATCAGCATGGCTTTAAATTCCACACAGGTTTCTCCTTCAGCCCTGAAGCAAAATATAACAATGAGTAAATGAGGAAGCATTTCACATTTCATATAAGTGGGCTGTGGGTGACCTTTCATTTCACTGCACATCTTGTATGTGCATGTGACAAATAAACTTGACTTGACTGTTGGGGAAATATCACCACACTTAATGTAAACAAACTAACAGACAATAAATCAAGCTTAACGTTTTTTTAACTTTAAGCCCATTGGATCGGTCATTCAAAGAGTCAACACAGGCTGCAACATTATGATGACTTTTTAATATAGTAAAATAAAGCAAGATACTTCACAGAGGCAATCTCAAATAAAATCTGATTAATGTACTGCTAAGTTTTTTAAATAAATGCTTATTTTCTTAAATGTAGATTTTAAATTCTGGGGCTTACTAAATATAACATGAGTTATTATATTGCAGAGTGGGTTACATGCTGATTTATAGAGCAGATGGACAAAAGGGTTAGCATGGACATGGTGGCTGAAGGGTCAGTTTCTGCGCTGTAAGGCTCCATCGCATTATCTCCAGGAATAGTTAAACCCATAATGGTTTGCCCATTTAGGACCAAAATGAGGGGAAACATTTTCACGTAGGGGGTGATGAATCTTTGGAATTCTCTAACCCTCTTGGCTGAGCTGACTCAGGGGATTTAATTTATTTGGAACAAGAAACATTTATGGATATTATGGATAGAACAGAAAAACAGAATATCAGGAAGGTTCCTATGCTGACAAATGACGGCCTGAGGGACAAATGATCCAAGAACACAATGTGCTGCAGTAACTCAGCAGGTCAGGCAGCATTTCTGGAGAACATGGATTGACGATGTATTCTTCTTCTCGAGTTTGAAGAAGAATGCCGACCCAAAATGCTGCCTGTCCGTGTTCTCCAGAAATGTTGCTTGACCTGCTGAGTTACTCTAGCACTTTTGCGTTCCATGGAGGGATTTCAGCATCTGCAGTTCCTTGTATCTCTGGACAATCTCCATCATATGGCGTCACAGTGGCGCAGCTGGAAAAGCCCCTGCCTCACAGCACCAGAGACCCGCACGCCATGCCGATCTCGGGTGCTGTCTGTGTGTTTGGACGTGCTCCTTGACCGCGTAGGTTTCCTCCGGGTGTTCTGGGCTTCCTCTCGCATCCCAAAGATGTTCAAGTCTGTAGTCTCTATACAGTGGTCTCTATAAATTGCCCCTGGTGTGTAGGGAGTGGATGCGAAAGTTGGATAACGTAGAAAAAGCGTGAACAGCTGATCGATGGTCGGCGTGGACTCGGTGAACCTGAGGGCCTGTTTCCATGCTGTATCTCTAAACTAAACTAAATGATCTAGTGCTCCTCTTACATCATGGCTGCTAAGTAATTGTTTCAGTGTTTAAAATAGTTAAAGCACACACCTCGTATCATGTTACACCTTAGATCAGACACAAAATGCTGTAGTAACTCAGCGCGTCAGAGTGCATCTTTGGAGAGTAACTCCAGCATTTTGTGTCTATCTTTTGTGTAAACCAGCATCTGCAGTTCCTTCCGACATGTGTTATACCTTGATGAGTGGGCTCCCCAACGCACCACATCAGAGCTATCGGGGTTACAGTACCCAAGCTCTCAAGTACCAGTGTTATTCTGAAGCATTGCCATCCCATGCCATCTTCTGCTCAACCTTAATATACGGAGACTCGTGGCAAACACGATGAACGACCTTTCCTGGATATTGCACAATTTCTAGAAATTAACCCTGATTTTCTGACAGGACAAACCAAAACTAATTCTTTCACACGTTGGAAATCAGACCCAGGAGGACCATCAATTTTCTCTTTGAGAGACGACAAAGTGACCAGCAGTGCTAAAGTAAATGGATCAACAGCCAGCGATGTGGACATGTTTTATACAGTGTTTCCACTGGGCACTATAAACAACATGAACATATTGCTTAAAAATTGATTGATCAGATTATGAGTCGGGTAACTTTGATTTAAGAACAGACTGCATTAATATTGTCAACGTTCTCAATTTCTTCCTTTTATTCTTTCTATTTACTTTTCCCAAAAGTATGTTTTTTTTCCTTTTGCACTAGTCCCAAAACAAAAGTGCTGACTTAATTCATCGAGCTGTGGAGCTGAGTCAGGCAAGTCTTCAAAGCAGTTGGCACAGGTACGATGGGTTAAATGGCCTTTTTCTATGCTGTGTTAATCAATACTGTAGGACAAACTAAAGCTACGAACATGGAGGCCATATAAGCTGTCGCCTTAGTATTTTTCTAATCTACTTTGGTAAATAGTGGTGCAGCTGGTAGAGCTGCTGCCTTACAGCATCAGAGACCCGGGTTCAATCTTAACCTCGGGTGCTGGCTGTACGGAGTTCGTTCGTTCTCCCTTTAATCGCCTGGGTTTCCATCTGGTGCTCCGGTTTCCTCCCATATCCCATCGACATACAGGTTTGTAGGGTGATAGGCAAAATTATGTCAACTACATGCAGACAATTACATGATGGTTCTTGAAACGTGCTGACTCTGTGCATACTGCATCAGAAGAAATCTGCAGTGGGCAGCACAGTGGCCCAGTCGTAAAGCTGTTGCCTCATGGCGCCAGAGACCCAGGTTCGATCCTGACATCGGGGGTCGCCTGTGCGGTGTTTGCACGTTCTGTGTGACCGCACAAGTTTCTTCTGGGTGCTCCAGTTTCCTCCCACATCCCATAGACATAGGAGCTTGTAGATTCATAGGCCCTCAGTAAATTGCCCCCCCATGTGTAGGGAGTGGATGAGAAAGTGGGACAACATGGAACTAGTATGAGTGGGGTGATCGAAGGTCGGCATGGATTCAGTGGGCCAAGGGGGACATGCTTCCACGCTGGAATCTTAAACGAAAGTAAATTGGCGTAACTTGAAGCAATTAATTCTCACCTGTACTGTGGATTGCGTGCCCACACGCCAGTTCCTACAGAGGCGCCCATGATCACTATTAGTTTCCATAGCCAGACAGGAGTGAAGACGGCCCAGTAGCTCCATAGGATAATTCCGTCCAAGCGTAGCGACAGCAGAATGGAGAACAGCAGCAGACAGGCATAGATCAGAAATTTGCTGCAAGGGAACACAAACAGGTCAACGAGTGTCAATACTTGTCTGGTACAATGAAAAGACAAGAGTGTAGAAACTGAAGTAAATGAAACCGGATTCTGGATGCAATAGTTACTATAATTAATACACATCAATACAATTAAACCACCAATTAATATAAAGGACAACGGTTTACTGAAAGAATGATTAAAATCAGAGAATATTAGAAATAGTCGACACCTCCATGCATTCACTCATCCACTCGAGTTCAATTGGCAGAGAACAATATTGCAACATCCAGCTCTCACAAGTACTTTGGGTTTATTGATTTACATGCATCATTTCGAAAGGAGGCATTTATTACTTGTTCCTAAATACCCTTGAACTGAATAGCTTGCTCAGCGATTGAGAGAAAACTGAACCACATCCCCACATGACTGGAGTCAGGTGGAACAGGGCCAGATTTCTGCCCCAAAGACATTATTGAATCAAACGAGTTCTCACACCGCAATCTAGCAGCTTTCCAGACATTTCGGTCGCAGAATTATTTAGATGTCCAAATTAAAAATTCCCGACTGCTGTAGTTAGATTTCAACTAGGTCTCTAAATTTTAAATCTACTAATTTACAATGTTCTCTCTGGCCTTGCAACCCTGCATCCAGAGACCTGCCTCAGATGAAGGAGATTACACCCAGTGTGCCAGAGAACGAGGGTACCAGAGAATGTAAAACAATACACCTTCCAGTGAGTCTGGAACAATTGCATCAGCTCATTATTTCTCAATTAACCTCAATTTGCATTAAAAGGCATACACGACCAGGGTTGTGTGAAAAATTCACCTTTATAGCACTTAACGCAGCAGCTCAATATCACCTTCAGAGTAATTAAGGCATCCATATTCCATTAATGAACAAACAAGTCAGACAGATAGATAATATATACAGAAACATCATATAAAATATATGCACGCCATAGATTATATACATGTTATAGATGTATGTGTGTTATGTACATATATATATATATATAATGTGCATATATATTATAATGTATATCTTGAACTACATTTTATAATGTATACTGCTTCACATATAACATGTGGAAAGTTTGAAATATATCAAGTCTGAAGAAGTGTCTCGACATGAAACGTCGCCCATTCCTTCTCTCGTTGTTTTCTTACACTATCAAGTAGTATATATCATATATACAGTTCACATGTATGTAATAAATATGTATATATGTATGTTTAACACCTGCACCCACATCATACAATATGCTATATTGTGATCTGTGTTATATAAAGTAGCATTATATATACAAAGTAGTTGGTGGCCGCAGTAAAGCACCTCCAGGTGTAGGGGGTGATTGAATCTGGGGGAGCTGATGAAATGTGGGATGAATAAAAACAGGATTAATGTGGGATTAGTGTAGACACAAGAGATTGCCGGAATCATGAGCAGAAATACAGCTTGCTGGTGGAACCCAGCGGGTCGGGCTGCATCTGTGGAGGTTACCTCAATCTGCATTAAAAGGCACCCATGATCACGTCTGTGTTAGAAACTGCATGGTCGCACAAACAAAGCTTCTGTTACAGGAACTGGGGGGGAGAAACAGCTGAAATGCATGATATGAAACAGTGCATCGTGCAACTTGCAAAACAGAGCAACTTGCTTTGCTGCAAGCCGTGTTTTTGTTTTTGTTTTTGCCTGTTTGGGTGATTGTTTGCAGTCGAGGATTGTTTTAAAACTCTCCCCTCGGTTGCATGAGAGCGAAAGGGCCGCAGACAGCAGAGTCTGAGAGCGGGCTGGGGAAGGACTCGTGTCCGAGGCTGCCCTGCTGCAGTGCAGGCCTTCCCTCCTCCAGCCCGGCCTCCTCTCCTCTCCACAGGCCTCCCCTCCCCTCCTCTCCCCCGGCCTCCCCACCCCTCCTCTCCCCCGGCCTCCTCTCCTCTCCACAGGCCTCCCCTCCCCCGGCCTCTCCTCTTCCCCCCTCCCTCCCCAGCCGACAGCGGCCTGCCTCTTGGCCTCTGCTCCCCGGCGGGGATCCCCCAGCCTCTCGGGGAAGGAAGGGAGGGAGGGAGGGGGGACCAGACCAGGCCAGGCCATTACCTCGGGTTAAAGTCCTGGAAGAGCCCGCGAAGATTCATGGCTGCGCACAACACCCAGAACCGAGCGTCGGCCCCGGCCCCGACCCGCTCTCCCTCCCTCCCTCCCTCCCTCCCTCCCCGCTCCGCTCTCCTTCCCGGTCGGCGGCTTCTGGGGGCGGCTCCCTCAGCGGCCTAGGCCCGCCCCGGCACCAGGGGGAGTCAAACACCCTCCTCCCTCCCTCCCTCTACACACACATCCCTCCCTCCCTCCCTCCCTCCCTCCCTCCCTCTACTCCTCCCTCCCTCTCCCCCATCCTTCACCTCCCTCCCTCTACTCTTCCCTCCCTCCCTCCCTCTACTCTTCCCTCCCTCTACTCCTCCCTCCCTCCCTCCCTCTCCCCATCCTTCACCTCCCTCCCTCCCTCTCCCCCATCCTTCACCTCCCTCCCTCTACTCTTCCCTCCCTCTACTCTTCCCTCCCTCCCTCCCTCTCCCCATCCTTCACCTCCCTCCCTCCCTCTCCCCATCCTTCACCTCCCTCCCTCCCTCTCCCCCATCCTTCACCTCCCTCCCTCTACTCTTCCCTCCCTCTACTCTTCCCTCCCTCCCTCCCTCTCCCCATCCTTCACCTCCCTCCCTCCCTCTCCCCCATCCTTCACCTCCCTCCCTCTACTCTTCCCTCCCTCTACTCCTCCCTCCCTCCCTCTCCCCCATCCTTCACCTCCCTCCCTCCACTCCTCTCGGTCCCCTCCCTCCCCCATCCTTCACCTCCCTCCAATCTCCCCCTCAACATTCAATCCTCCAATTTTAGGCAACCCTCTTCTTCTCACCCCCCCCCCCCCCCCTCACTCTGCCCCCTTCTTCTCACCCCCCCCCCCTCACTCTGCCCCCTTCAATATCTCCCTCTACATCCAGTTGTCCAATTTTAGTAACACTATTTTAGTTACCTCTTCCCCCTCCCTCCCTCCTCTCGGTCCCCTCCCTCTCCCCCATCCTTCACCTCCCTCCCTCTACACATCCCTCTACTCTTCCCTCCCTCTACTCTTCCCTCCCTCTACTCCTCCCTCCCTCCCTCCCTCTCCCCCATCCTTCACCTCCCTCCCTCTACTCTTCCCTCCCTCTACTCTTCCCTCCCTCCCTCCCTCTCCCCATCCTTCACCTCCCTCCCTCCCTCTCCCCCATCCTTCACCTCCCTCCCTCTACTCTTCCCTCCCTCTACTCCTCCCTCCCTCCCTCTCCCCCATCCTTCACCTCCCTCCCTCCCTCCACTCCTCTCGGTCCCCTCCCTCCCCCATCCTTCACCTCCCTCCAATCTCCCCCTCAACATTCAATCCTCCAATTTTAGGCAACCCTCTTCTTCTCACCCCCCCCCCCCCCCTCACTCTGCCCCCTTCTTCTCACCCCCCCCCCTCACTCTGCCCCCTTCAATATCTCCCTCTACATCCAGTTGTCCAATTTTAGTAACACTATTTTAGTTACCTCTTCCCCCTCCCTCCCTCCTCTCGGTCCCCTCCCTCTCCCCCATCCTTCACCTCCCTCCAATCTCTTCCTCAACATTGAATCCTCCAATTTTAGGCAACACCCTTCCCTCTTCCTCTCACCCCTCCAATACCTCCCTCTACATCCAGTTGTCCAATTTTAGTAACACTATTTTAGTAACCTCTTCCCCCTCCCTCCTCCGACTTTACCACCTTCCCCCGTCTCTTTCCCTGCCTCCCCTTTCACCAGTCACGCACATTCCCTTTTTCTCCCCTTTCCCCTCATCCCCCTTTGCCCTCTCACCCCTCTATTTCTCTTACCTCCCTTTTTCCCCCCTTCCCCCCACCCTTTCCTCTTTCTCCATTTCACCCCCCTCCCTCCTAGTCCTCAATCTTCAGCGCTCCTTGAATTGTTCAGGATCCACAGCTCTCTGGGTGGAGAATGACAAAGGTACCCAACTCTCTCATTCCTGCTTATCTCAATCTTGTGTCAAACTGCTTCTCCTGAGTGTGTAGGAAGGAACTGCATGTGCTGGTTTAAACCAAAGACACCAAATGCTGGAGTAACTCAATGGGACAGGCAGCATCGCTGGAGAGAATGAATGGGTGTTGTTTCGGGTAGAGACCCTTCTTCAGTGTCAACCCAAAACATTACACATTCCTTCTCTCCAGAGATGCTGCCTGTCCCGCTGAATTACTCCAGTTTTTTGTGTCTTTCTTCTGCTTATCCTGAGTTGTGCACTTAGCTTCACAAAGGCCGGGGTTTAATCCGGACCTTGGATGCTGTGGAGTTTGCATATTCTCCCTGTGATTGCATGGGTTTCTTCCCTCATTCCTTGAAACATGCTACCATGGAGGAGGCAGGTACAATAGTGGCGTTTAAGAGGTTTTTGGATACACACATGGATATTGCAGGGAATGGAGGTTTAGGGATCATGTGCAGGCAGATAAGAGCTTGTCTTAGTAACATACTGACATAGTAGGCGAAAGGCCTGTTCCTGTGCAGTACTGTTTGTTCTATGTTCTATGAGAGACTCAGCGAGTCATTTAAAAAAAAGTGCAAAACAAAATAAAATAGAGACTGCAGTGGCAGGAAGAAGCAACGGGAAGAATGCACTGATGGATGGCTGTACTTTTACTTTAGAATTTAGAGATACAACACGGAAACAGGTGCTACGGTCCACTGAGTCCACGCCGACTAGCATTTTCCGACACACTAGGGCGGACACTTTAACAAAGCCCAATTAATCTACAAACCTGTATGTCTTTGGAATGTGGGAGGAAATCGGAGTACCCGGAGGAAATCTATGTGTTCACAGAGAGAACGTACAAACTCCGTACAGGCAGCACCCGGAGTCAGGATCAAACCCGGGTCTGTGGCGCTGAAAGGCAGCAACTCTACCGCTGTGCCACTGTGAATAGGACATTGAAGATAATCTAATAGTCAGGCAGAAGGCAGATAATCCACCACAAAAACTGAGAAAAGGAACAAAGCCAAGGAGTCAGGGATTTAGAGAAAATTGCCATACTGTTTTTCGTTTTAATGATTAAAGTTTTATTAATTCCAATGGTCTTACAATTTCACAGTACTGAACCTATCCAAATCCTGCCGCTAGAATTACTTTGGGCAGAAGCCAAAATGGTTAAGCTTCTGTTAAAATGTATAATTCACTGTAGATAATGAAGTGAGCACATTATTGCAGTTACTTATTCTCAAGTCACCATGCCTATCATCTTCTTTAACCCTAGAGTTCCCAATTATTCAGAGAGATAAGGGTTACTGCAGATCCAAGTACTTTAAATAATATAAATGTCCTTTTATCAGTCTGGAGGTGGGTCTCGACCCGAAACGTCACCTATTCCTTCTTTCCTGAGATGCTGCCTGACCTGCTGAGTTACTCCAACATTTTGTGTCTACCTTCAATTTGAACCAGCATCTGCAGTTATTTTCCTACACTGGTTTTATCGTCTGATTTGTATCGATGTTGAAGAGCTAATCTAAACAAATTTAATTATGTAATTAATGCTAGGAACTATGCAGTGGCAACAAGCAAGATCCTGTTGTTCCTTGAGTTTACATTAAACTTTGCTGTCAGCTAATCTGACATAGACTGCAGTCACGAGCAATGATTACAATTACACTAAATTTGAAATGACTAGTTTTACCCAGAGGGCTTGAGGAACAATGATGAAAACTAAGACATCATCGAATAGATGTTGCAGCTTCTGAACTTGCACAGCAAGATGTAGGATGGTGAAAATTGCAGTGATCAAGCGGATAATCAGGGCGTCCCAATGTGAACAATACCTTCAGGGCCACTGCATCAGGCCCTGATCCCTATTATCCCATACATTTCTGGGACACGGAATACCTACAGCAGACACAGGGGCAGCACAATGGCACAGCGATAGTTGTTGACTTACAGCGCCAGAGACCCGGGTTCTATCCTGACTGCGGGTTCTGTCTGTACATTCTCCTTGTAACTGCGTGGGTTTTGTCCAGGTGCTTCAGTTTCCTCCCACTCCAAAGATGTACAGGTTCATAGGCTTCTGTAAAATTATAACGTTCCTAGTGTGTAGGATAGCGTTGGTGTACAGGGTAATCACTGGTCGGCGCAGACATGGTGGCCCGAATGGCGTTTCCGCCCTGTATATCTAAAGTCTAAAGTAAAGACATCTCTAAGGACCATATAGATAACACCAATGTTATTTCCATAAACTCTTTCAAATTCACTGTACGGATAAGTGTTCAGATATCAGTGTCCTCTCTCAGAAAATTGAGGCCCTAATTACATTAAAATGTCATATACAAAAGTCAGTTTGAATTAGCTTTGTCTGGTACCACCTGCCTCCTGTCCAATTCCTAACCCTCTACCTCCCCCAATGAAATACACTGGGGATTGCAGCTGTTGAATTTACATTGTTACAGCAAACTTTATTTCCTCCTTACTGCCTTGTATGTATCTAAGCAAGTACTCATGTGGGGATGATAGGCGTGGAAGTGTGAGGTGGGAAATGGTGCATTATTGGTTTATTTCTCTCACTACCCTCTCCATGTTACAAACGCCAATGAAAGACCCGAGAGAAAAAAACATGCAGGGGGAGAGTGGGAACAAAGAAGAAACTGAAAAAAGTGTGTTTATAAGTTGCATCTATAATCCTCGTTATTATATACCTCTTTGTAAAAGATGTTGGGCATAGTAGATGGTCCTACCGACCTTCACCTCCAGACCGCTCTGCCAAAGCCACCCCCGGATCATATCGCCTCCCCGGCCGTTTCCAGGCCAGACCTACTCCCGCCACCACCGACCCACACAGCTTCCTCGACCACTTCCAGGACGCGCCTGCCGCTGCCACCACCACCACCATCGATCCTTACCTGCACTCCAGCTGTCCGCGACCAATGACCGCCAATCCTCACCTCTCCCCCAGCCGCCGGCAGGCCAGGGCCATCAACTCACTGGATTCCATTTCCAGACGGAGAGTATGAGGAAACCCAAATGTCACCTATCCATGTTTTCTAGAGATACTAATTGATCTGCTGAGTTACTCCGATACTTTGTGTCCTTTTGTATATTAACCCGTAATTGCAGTGATCTGTTTCTACTACTTATGCAGTGATAATCCCTTCGGTTATAGCAGACAATTGACAATAATGGACACCGTTCCCCCTCCTATGGTTATATCAAAAGGTTTACTGTACTAAAGTCACAATATTTTATGTATTTTTTCGGTTTCAAGAATGACTGTTTATTCTCTCCACGGATCCTGCCTGATCCACTGAGTAATTCCAGCACTTCTTGTTTTGCTCAAGATTCCAGCATCTGTAATTCCTTGCACCAGCATTGGAGCAGGAGTTGCTAGTTAGCTACTCAATCCTTTACCCAATTACAGCTGATATGACCCAACTTCAAAGTACATTCATTCTTTTGTATCCAGCAGTTTCAGAATTAAACATTGACGCACCAATTGCTGACTGGAATAATTCCAAATCTATTACAGTCTCTGCATGGGGGAGAGCTTACTACCTTCTCTTCTGAAAATCCTTTGAAAAAGTTTATACTTTGAAGCAGTAGATTCCCAATTAGTGGAGTTGTATCCCATCAGTTTCTCTTAACATACAAACATTAATCATATGTTAAACTTCTAAATTACAGGGAAAATAAATCTAATTTCTACTCGTACCTTAAAACAAAAATCGAAACTTAATCTGTATTGCATTCCTTCCAAAACAACTGTATCCTTCTTCAGCTATAATCTCCAGCAATGCTTGGAGCACTGCAGGTGGAGTCTAGACAGGGTTTTGTATAAATGCAGCTTGATCTATGAATACCAGCGTTTGATTACATTATTATTTTCTGAACCACACCATGAGATTTTACTTATTGATGCATGTGGTTTCTCATCCCCATCGACCTCCACTGGTTCTAGCTTTTAACCATTTAAAAAGGATGGGACTATTACTTTCCAAGTTCAAAGTGAATCTCATATTTGCTTAACCTGTAAATGTCCTTGTAACCTAATGCTTCCATCTGCACTGCTTACAGTACCGTCAGCTTTGTGTCATTAAAAAACTTTGACTCATGACATTCTAACACAGGTAAATATAAATCGCAAAATAGCTAGCCACATACTGTGAATTAGTGAAGTTGTTCAATTTCTCTCCTTGGCTCCTGCTGTTCAGCTCATTTTCTAGATGGGTCAGTCATTTTGTTGGAGAAGGATTTTTGAAATAGAAGAGCATCAATAGCAATGCTCCATCCTGTACATGACTACAAATACACATTATTAAAGGTTTCAATATAGCACTCCGCAGCAGGCATAGAAAGAACCACGTCATTAAGCCATAATATGAGATGATGATAAAGCATCGATAAACTGCCCTCTGGTAACAATAGTTACAATCAGCAAATCTCTAAAGCAAATTACTGGGGGGCACAGAATTTTCATGAACTTACAATTGTGTATATTTTAATTTAACTATTTCAAGGGTATTAACCGCAATGTGGATGATGCATAATTTACCTACTGCTTCAAATAACACAAACACATATTGTTCAGGTACTTCAATTTATTGCAATACATGGAGTAATCGTTAATACAATTAAAATTTACATTGCTACAGTTTAAAAGTGCAGATTTTTGTTCTATCTTTACACTTAGACAGCTACCATTGCAAGACAAGTAGGTACATCAGGCTATTAATTCTATGGACTAACTACTTTTAAATATCGCAATGATTATTAAAATCAGCATTCTACTGAAATCTGGACTTCTTAATTATGTTAATCGTATAACATGAAGCCATTATTTCTACATTCTTCATTTTGGACACATAGGAATAAGTTTTGCCACATTTCCTTAAGACATAACCTAGGAAACAAAAAAGTATGTTTCAATGGATATTTTCACCTCTATTCTACAAAAGGCCCAAAAGGTGAAGATATGTATTTTGCAACTTGAACACATCAGTTTGAAGTACTACCTTCAGATTACATTTTACATAAGGGCTCAAATGGATAAAGACCAGAAGTGGTCAACAAAGCTTTGCTAGTGTTACAATGCTCAAAACTAAATTTGTGTTAAAGGCTGGAATCAAAGTGAGAGCATCTAGATAGAAAATTGATGCCAAGGCTGCAATTACTGAACCTTGGTTGCAGAATGTTTAGTAACTGGAATGGCAAGAATCATATGCAGACCAGTTTGCTCCCATTCCAACATGCTGCCACAGACAGCATGAATCAGTATCTAACTCCGTTATGCTGGATGCTGTTTATAGAGCTTAATGCACCAGTTCAGGCTGGTTTTCCACAAAGGGCAGGACTCCACTGACGTAGTAGGCAATGCCAAGAGACAGCAGTGCAATAACAATAATGAGCAGTAGGACCCGCCAGAAGCCCAAATCATCCACAAACTCTTGCCACGTGGATCGGAAGCTGGAAAGAACACCTTCTGTATTCTGCAGATTTGGACTCAGCAGTGAGTGGCTCTCCAAAGCGCTTAAAAATAAAGGTTGAATACAATATCAAAATCTGCTCACTTACAGGTCAGTTTTAAACCGTCAGTTGAATCGTCATGAAGCAATTACATTTAGGATTCAATAAACCGTATTTATTTATTTATTTTAAATCAACTGAGAAACGCAAGAGCTGTTGTTTTGTAGAAAGGTTGAAATTCGTTTTTTGGCAAACCACACACCAACTTTACCTGAGGGGCTGATGTTCTGTTTCCCAACCTCTGAGGATGATGTTCTGAGCCTCCTGCTCGCTAGAAGAGGCAAGAGAGTAATTAGGGAAAAGCTCCCCCCTCCTGGTGGGGAGGCATTAATCCTTAACTCAGTATATTCCTACAATGTGCAACTGAGATCAGGGACATCTTAGTACGGAGGATAAACGACCAGCATACCAGATGTTATAAAGCCAAGCATAGGCAGATAAAGGCAACTTGATTATTGGTGGGCAAACTGTGTGTTTTTTGTTAAAAGAATGCTTGTTTCCATTGTGAGGAATGAGAATCAGGAAAGAATATCAGAACAATTGCGACATATGAAAACACTGCATTCACTCTCGACAACTAATATAAACACAGATAGTATCAAACATCCTTCTGAGGGCAAAATCACACAGATAAGCATATTTAAGTTCAATTTCCTTAAAGATTCCCTCTATTTCTAAAAACAATTTCAGAAACTTAACTTGTAAAGTCACATAAGTATAAGAAAATAACCAGATGCTGGTACAAATCGATTTACTCACAAAATGCTGGAGTAACTCAGCAGGTCAGGCAGCATCTCGGGAGAGAAGGAATGGGTGACGTTTCGGGTCGAGACCCTTCTTCAGACTGATGTCAGGGGGGCGGGACAAAGGAAGGATATAGGTGGAGACAGGAAGATAGAGGGAGATCTGGGAAGGAGGAGGGGAAGGGAGGGACAGAGGAACTATCTAAAGTTGGAGAAGTCGATGTTCATACCACTGGGCTGCAAACTGCCCAGGCGAAATATGAGGTGCTGTTCCTCCAATTTCCGGTGGGCCTCACTATGGCACTGGAGGAGGCCCATGACAGAAAGGTCAGACTGGGAATGGGAGGGGGAGTTGAAGTGCTCGGCCACCGGGAGATCAGTTTGGTTAATGCGGACCGAGCGCAGGTGTTCAGCGAAGCGATCGCCGAGCCTGCGCTTGGTTTCGCCGGTGTAAATAAGTTGGCATCTAGAGCAGCGGATGCAATAGATGAGGTTGGAGGAGGTGCAGGTGAACCTTTGTCTCACCTGGAAAGACTGTTTGGGTCCTTGGATGGAGTTGAGGGGGGAGGTAAAGGGACAGTTGTTGCATCTCGTGCGGTTGCAGGGGAAAGTGCCCGGGGTTGGGGTGGTTTGGGTAGGAAGGGACGAGTGGACCAGGGAGTTACGGAGGGAACGGTCTCTGCGGAACGCAGAGAGGTTAGGGGATGGGAAGATATGGCCAGTGGTGGGGTCCCGTTGTAGGTGACGGAAATGTAGGTGGATGACATGTTGGATCCGCTGGCTGGTGGGGTGGAAGGTGAGAACGAGAGGGATTCTGTCCTTGTTGCGAGTGGGGGGAGGGGGAGCAAGAGCGGAGCTACGGGATGTAGAAGAGACCCTAGTGAGAGCCTCATCTATAATGTTGGCCTTTGTATTCTCTATGATCAAATACGAGGCCCTGAAGTAGCCAATGTGCCTTTTTTAAAGAATGGAACTCGGGATAATACAGGAATTATGGGCCAGTGAGCCTCACATCAGTGGTAGGGAAGCCATTCGAGAAGATTGAAAGGGTGAGGAATTACTCGCATTTGGAAGAGTATGGGCTAATTAGGTACAGTAAACTTTTGCTTTGTCGGAGAAAGGTCATGTCTCACAAACTTGATCGAGTTTTTTTGAGAAGGTGACAAGCAATTGATGAGGGTAGGGTAGCGGATGTTGTCTACATGGACTTTAGTAAGGTAGTTGACAAGGTCCCTCATGGCTTGCTTTCATCGTTTGGGGCATTGAGTACATGAGTCGGGAAGTAATTTTCCAGCTTCATAAAACTTTGTTTAGGCTGCATTTGGAACACTGTGTGCAGTTCTGGTCGTCCATTTAAAGGAAGGATGTGGAGGGTGAGAGAAGGTGCAAAATATGTTTTCCAGGATGCTACCTGGATTAGACGGTATCAGCTATAAGTAGAGGTTGGACAAACATGGATTGTTTTGTCTGGAGCATTGGAGGCTGAGGGGAGACCTGATAGAAGTGTGTAAAATTGAGAGGCATACACAGTCTGAATTTTTTTCCCCAGTGTGGATATATCAAATACTAGAGGGCATAGCTTTAAGGTCATAGAGGGAAAGTTTAAAGGGGATGCACGGGGCAGAATTTATTTTTTAACAGAGAGTGGTATGTGCCTGAAATACGCTGCCAGAGTTAGTTATGAAAGCAGATATGATAGCAGCATTTAAGAGGTTTTTAGGCATATGAATGCAGGGAATGGAGGGATATGGATCATGTACAGGCAAAGATGAGCTTAATTTGGCATTATGTTCGACACACACATCATGGCCTAAAAGGCCTGTTCCTGTCCTGTACCGTTCTGTTCTGCGTTATAAAGGTACAATCAATTGGAGCAAAAACATATCCCTCATTACCCTTGGAGAGCAAATACAAACAAACTGAAATAGCATCAAATGGTTTTTGTGTGGTGTTTTCCATATGATCACCATCTTTTTCTAAACTTCTCCCCTACGTTAACTGGTTCCAAGTCAAAGATTAACCCTTATTCTTTTTTCTTTATGTATCCTCGCTCCTTCTTTCTGTCATAAAACATTAAATTTCTCATTAAAAGCATAATTCATTCCTTTCTATGTTCCATTAATCCATTACAAAATGCATAACACCTCTGATTAATCAACACTACACCTGGGCTTTTCGATTATGCATGCCTCAGAGTAATTCACTGTTGTAATCAATTAAATCATCTACTGATGATTAATTTACAAATTTTAACTGAAAGGTCCTTCTTTCCTGTATTTTTGAACTAGTGTACAAATTCTCAAAATTATAATATAGATAAAAGAAACAGGGAACCAAGACATACCGGCCCATAATCAGTGGAATAATCAATGCATGTGATTCATGATCTCAGTTGGGCAAGAGTCAAGGAGCTGTCTTATTTGACGAGAAGTGGGAATCGGGGACTCAGAGTGTAAGGGTCAGGCCTTTTGCTAGCACCCAACTAAAAAGCTGTTTTGATCAAGACCTGCAAGAGGGCCAGGGATAACCAGTGGAGCGGGATAACTTATAGTGGGACAAAAGCAATGGTGGGGTTTGCAACATAAATTTATGCACTTGCATGATATTTAACTCAAGCTGCTAAAACAATGAACAGAAAAAGGTCCTTAAAAGTGTTGCTAATATCAAAGGCTAATCTTGCAAAAGTTTATGTTCTCAACAGTTTAACAAAAATATCTAATAACAAAGCACCATAAAATATCCACAAACCCAGGTTTTTAACCTCTTAATGTTTACCTCTCGTTTTCTGCAGTCTGCATAATTTCTAGCTTAGAATGAGCTCCACGGTTGAATCCTTTCACCTCCTGCTCCTCCAGCGACTCCAGTAACTTGATTGCATCTTTGTTTACTCCTCTACGCTTTGCCAATACAAGCGGTGTGGAACCATGATGGTTGCTGAGTTGCCATAAAATGAAATAAATGATTTGTACTCATGCAATAAAGCAAACTCAGTTATTTCCAAAATGTACTATGGAAACCAAAAGTCTGTCAATTGTTAACTGTCATTTCTTAGTTAAATGTATATTTTTATACAAAACAAAAACATGTTGGCTTAATCCTAAGCATCAAATAGGAAAACTAAACTAAATTGTGGACTCTTATATTGTACTCTATTTCGCCATTTCTCCATGAGCATATTACAAACATATAAATACTTAGGCAAGATGGCAGTGCAGTGCTAGAGATTCTGCCTTACAGCATCAGAGACCCAGATTTGATCCTGACTACAAGTATTGTCTGTATGGAGTCTGTACTCGTTCTCCCGTGACCTGTGTGGGTTACCTCCGGGTGCTCCAGTTTCCTTCCACACTCCAAGACGTACACGTTTGTAGGGAGGGTAATTGGCTTGGTGAAATTGTAAATTGTCCCTAGTGTGTGTAGGATAGTGTTAGTGTGCGGGGATGTCGGTGCGGATTCGGTGGGCCTGAAGGGCCTGTTTCCGTGCTGTATTTCTAAACTTAAAAAAAACTAACCTTTTCAGGTTGAAATATTACCGAAATATCAGCCACAAGAATTTAAATAGTTGGCATGATTTAAAAAAATATTATTTGCAGGCGCTGGATGACAAAATGGCAGGAGTGTGCCTCAAAGCTTTGCTTTCTATTTCACTATCACTGCCATTCAAATACAATTTGCACTAAGGATTGTGAGTCTGTACAAAAATTCGTAAATGAGCAAAGAAGTTGATAGAGAACTAAATATTAACCAAATGTTTCTGTTAAACGATACAGTACAAACACAAGTCAACGTGGAATGCTTCATAGCCACTGAATTCCTAACTCTATTCAACATTGCAACTGTTTACGGTACAGATGGCACTGCAGCAGTCAAACTCTCAGCTGGAAGACGACAGAAACCAAACTCAATTTGCCCAATCTGTTTGAGCTCTGACCCAAAACATCAATATTCTCAGATGCTGAGTTGGTGAATTCCAACGTTTTTAAAAAATGTATACATTTTGACTTGATTTACTATGAACCACACGCCTCTACTTCCTGGACTTCCTTTGAAGGCTTACGAAGTTCAGCATGTCTCCAACACTTACCAACTTCTAGATGCGCCATAGAAAGCATTTTATCAGGATGCATTACAGCATGGTTTGGGAACAGCTCCATCCAAGACCGCAAAAAATTGCAGAGGATTGTGGATGCAGCCCAGACCATCACACAAACTAACCTCCCTTCCATTGACTCCATTTATACCTCATGCTGCCTCAGCAAGGCTATCAGCATGATCAAGGACGAGTCGCACCCTGGCCACTCCATCTTTTCCCCTCTCCCATAATTGAACCATCCTACCACAACTAGAGATCAGTCCTGAACTATTATCTACCTCATTGGAGACCCTCGGACTGTCTTTGATCGGACTTTACTGGCTTTATCTTGCACTAAACATTATCACGTTATTCCACTTATCGTGTATCTGCAAACTGTGAATGGCTCGATTGTAATCATGTATTGTCTTTCTGCTGACTGGTTAGCACACAACAAAAGCTTTACACTGTATCCCGGTACACGTGCCAATAAACTTAACTAAACTGGAAGGATGGATCCTTGATCCATCACTGATACTAATCTTCAACACTGCTCCACAACCCTAATGGATCTGAACTTTGTCTAACAACACAATTCAGAACTATTTACTGCAGTCAGATCAGAGATGCCATGTTACATTCTCCAAGGGAATCACAGTAATAAGCAACAGGCCTACTGAGTCTAATTACATGGAGGTGAAGCAGCTGCAACAGTTGTTAATAATCATTTCATGCCAATAGAATACCATTGGAACAATATGTTTACATACAGCAATGCATTAGAATTTTAACTATATAGATCATTTATGTCTGTGATCGAAACATTGAGTAAAGATATAGTCAAGTCAGACAACTTGAACTGGAAGTCAGCTATTGGACATGAATGCGAGAAAACAAACGGAGACAAAAGGCAGCAGATATGGGAATTGGGAGCAAAAAAATACTGCAAAAAGAGATTAAGCTCAACAAATATATTCAGGGACAGTCATTAAATTATAAATCAGAACCCATAAATGAGGTGCAATTTATTGATCCTTAATTCACTCCAAGACTTTACCTGAATTTCCACACCATTACATCGGCTAAGGAAGATTCATGACCAAATGTTAAAAGGGCCTAGGAAGCCTTCATGAATATCAAGGAAGTGTGTGTGCATTCTGTGGATAAAAAGTTGTCCCCATTTCAATTTCAAATAGAGAAGATACAGTATGCAGGCTTATTTTTATCCTAGATTAGTGGATTATCTTTGATCCAAGTGATTGGTCTCTATGCTTAAATACAACCACATAAGGCGTCAGTTGTGGAACACCACACAAACTCTGCAGAAAGTAAAAAGTTTGAAGAAGATTCCTAACCAGAAACGGTACCTATCCATATCCTTCAAAGATGCTGCCTGACACGCTGAGTTACTCCGGCACTTTGTTTTGCTCAAGATTCCAGCATTTGCAGTTCCTTATGTCTCCAGAAATTAAACCAAGAGAAATATATGGACAGGTTTCCAATGTTTGTCCAAAGCTCGGGGTATAAATCACATTAAGTGCTGAATGGAGAGAGGAACATTTGGTGTCAGGCTGGATAAGTTTGAAATTCTGCTCACAATCACACGAGATATGGGAGTTATACGTTTTCAGTTTGAGAAAGCAATCAAATAACACTAGGATTGAGACAGCTGGCATTCACATTGTTAAAGCACCACTGCGATTCCCTATATTTGCTAATGTTTTAGCTGGAATATGTTCTGGATTATCTAGGGCTTCCCGTTTAAAAAATAGGCACTGGACTAGAGGTTATCTCAATTCAATACTTAAAATGACATCAAGGGGAAAAGAGGGGCCACTAATGCACTCTGAGCACACAATGTCACTGTGGAGAAACTGAAAATAAACTCACTGGAGCACGAGTGATACAGGTGATCACCGTATTATAGCCATTCAGGCTACGGAAATTTGCCCTTAAATAATTCAGAAATCACTACCCAAACAATTGAAACATGGAATAAAATTCACTCACGAATTTGTGTGGAAAAAGGTAGATATGTCAAAACAATTTTGCTTTCACCCTGCGATTCCTGATGACACACTTTGTATTACGTAAAATCATGACATAACCTGTTTTCCAGGAATGGAACCACCGTAATGTTGGGGGCAGGCTCACTGATGACTATAAAAAGCTGGAATGAGACGAAAATAAAATGGTTCACTGAAGGTGACAAAGTCTGCAAGAATCTAGAAGAAAGAGGAATAATACCGCACAATCACACAGGATACTACACTGACTCAAAAGGGAAACAGTGCTCAAAAGATGAAAGGGAGACCATATCCAAAAAGTAAATAAATATATTCACAAAATGTTATACTAGAATAAGGAAAAATGTTCAAAAATGGGGACTGGTCTTGGATTTTATTTTTGATTAGTTTCAAGGTCAGTGAACAGCACAGTAATTAGTGCTGCTGCCTCTCAGATTCAGTGACTCAATTGTGATCCTGACTACTATGTTGTCTATGTGGAGTTTGCATATTCTTCATGTGACCAAGTGGAATTCCTCCTCCAATCCCAAGATGTGCTGATTGTTAGGTTCATTGCCCAAGTAAATGACCCCATTTGTATGTGGGTTGGCAAACTAACCTGTATCTCATGCCAAAGGCCAGCTATCCGATAAACAAATAGTCACCCTCACCCTGGACCAATGCCCCACCAGCAAACACCAGGCATCGTCTCGAAGACAGTGAGGAGTTAGTTATTTTTCCTCTCACACAAATGCTGCCCAAATGCTGAATATTTCTAATATCTTCAGTCTCATTCTCATCTCATTCCAGCTTTTTGTTTTTAATGTCAAATTAAGGGAAAGACTTGCAGGAATCAGTCTTTTAAAAGTTTAAATGGTAGGAGTGAAGGGAATTGAGAGACCATAAGATATAGGAACAGAATTAAGCCATTCGCCCTTCGGGTTTGCTCTGCCATTCGATCACAGCCGATCCATCTTTCCCTCTGAACTTTCCCTCCTGCCTTCTCCCCGAACCTTTGACACCCTTACTAATCAAGAACCTGTTAATCAATGCTTTAAAAATACCCAATGACTTGGCCTCCACCACCTTCTATGGCAATGTATTCCACAGATTCACCACCCTCTGGCTAAAGAAATTCCTCCATGTCTCCATTCTAGGGTCATCTAGGATATGGGGTCATTGTAAGAGAGTAACATTGAGCTAAAAAAAAAAGGTGATTATTACAGCATGTACAAACAGCCTATTTCTTATGTCTTCTATTTCTTATGTCTTCTATTTCTTATGTCTTCTATTTCTTATGTCCTGTGAAGTCATTAAACTTTTATTGTTGCACACATAGTGGTATTCTCTTCACAAAAAGGTCGTTGAGTCCAAAGACCCATTGTAAACTTCAGAGGTGCATATGTACAGAGACACAGCTTTTCACTGTAGCTCAGTACACATGCCAAAAATACACATACCAGCTAATTTCAGCACAGCAAGCTTGCACAAAGAGTGGTGGGAATTGATGGGGAAGGGCTTAAGACAGATAAGCATACTGAGGATGAAAACAAACTGCAGATGCTGATATGTACCGAAGATAAACACAAAATGCTGGAGTAACTCAGCGGGGCAGGCAGCATCTCTGGAGAAAAGATCTCTGAAGACACACATCTTTTTTCTCCAGAGATGCTGCCTGACCCACTTAGTTACTCCAGTACTCTGTGTCTATCTTTGGTATAAACCAGCATCTCCTCCATCTAAGAACGCTGAGGGTTACGTGTGCAGAGGTGGTTTACCAGAATGATGCCTGGATTAGGGGGGGATATTAGCCACAGGGAAAGATTGGACTGACTTGGATTGTTTTTCCAGTAACGGCAGATGTTGAGAGACCCGATAGAAGTACATAAAAACTGAGGCATTTTTAGGGCAGTCAGAACCTTCTTTTCCAGAATGGAAGTATCAAATACTAGAGGGCACAGCTTTAAGGGGAAAGGGACAAAATTTAAAGATGTGCAGGGCAAGATTTTTTTTTACACACAAATGTGGTGGGTGCCTGGAACACACTGCCAGGGGTGGGGATGGTGTCGTGGATGCCAATACAATAATGGCGTTTAAGCGGCTTTTAGATAGACACATGGGGCAAGAACATATGACATAGGGGGTAGAACGGTACTGCAGCAGTAGTTGCTGCCTTACAGCACCAGAGGGTTCGATCCTGACTACGAATGCCGTCTGTACAGAATTTGTAAATTCTCCTCGTGACTCCATGGGTTTTGCCCGGTTTCCTCCCACGCTCCAAAGGTTTGTAGGTTAATTGGCTTCAGTAAAAATTGTAAATTGTCCCTGGTATGTAGGATAGCGCTCGTGTATGGGGATGTAAGAAAGAACTGCAGATACTAGTTTAAATCGAAGGTAGACACAGAATGCTGGAGTAACTCAGCGGGTCAGGCAGCATCTCTGGAGAGAAGGAATGGGTGACGTTTCAGGTCCAGAAGGGTCTGAAGCAGGGCCTCGACCCGAAACATCACCCATTCCTTCTCTCCAGAGATGCTGCCTGAACCTCTGAGTTACTCCAGCATTTTGTGTCTACCTAGTATATGGGGGGTCGCTGGTTGACGCAGACTCGTTGGGCCGAAGGGCCTGATTTTGCGCTGTATCTCTAAACTAAAACATGAATATGCAAGGCATGGGGGATTGTGGATTATGTGCAGGCAGTTAAGAGATGGTCTTGATATTATGTTCGGCACAGACATTGTGGGCTGAAGGGTCCGTTAAGGTGCTGTATCGTTCTATGTAGAAACATAGGCACTGGCTGCAGATGCTAGTTTACAAAATACACAAAGTGCTGGAGTAACTCAGGGCAGCATCCAGTTAACCCAGCAAGCACTGTGTGTCTTTTGTAAAGCAGCACCTGCAGTTCCTTGTTCCTACACAGTAGGAATATGCGTTGTATGTTGTTGTTCGATGTGTTGTATGCCCGATGAAGCCGAGCGAGGGGCTAGCAGCGGGTGGAAGGGGCTGCACGGCCTCCCAGTGACCCACCAGATGTCGATCTTGAGGCCGTTGGAGACGAGGAACTGTATGGAGTCGACGTGGCCGCAGAGGTGCAGCGCCGTGTTGCCCTGGTAGTCGGTGGCGAGCAGGTCGGCGCCGAACTTGTGCAGCAGACGGCAGATGTCGACGTTGCCGCGGGCGGCGGCCACATGCAGGCCGCTACGGCCCCGCGCGTCGCGGATGTTGGGGTCGAAGCCGCACTCCAGCAGCCGCTTGGCGTAGGTGATGTCGCCGTCCATGCAGGCCTGCAGCAGCGGCACCCCGGTCTGGCTGGAGTCGTTGATGAACACGTACGACATGGCGGCGACGGCGGCGGCTCCCTGTCAGCGGCGGCACAGGCGCAGTGCGCCAACGCTAAGGCCCACACCGCGCAGGCGCAGCACACTACGGCAAGCGCAAGGAAACAAAGTCATCAGCGACCCCGCAGTTGGCCATGGAGCAGCTGGGAGCTGCAGAGGGAGCAGCAAGGAGCTGCAGATGTAGCAACAAAGAGCTGCAGATGTAGCAACAAGGAGTTGTAGTAGCAACAAAGAGCTGCAGATGTTGCAGCAAGCAGCTGCAGATGTAGCAACAAAGAGCTGCAGATGTAGCAGCAAGGAGCTGCAGATGTAGCAACAAGGAGCTGCAGATGTAGCAACAAGGAGCTGCAGATGTTGCAGTAAGGAGCTGCAGATGTAGCAGCAAGGAGCTGCAGATGTTGCAACAAATAGCTAGCTGCAGATGTTGCAACAAGCAGCTGCAGTTGTAGCAACAGAGAGCTGCAGATGTGGCAGCAAGGAGTTGCAGATGTTGCAACAAAGAGCTGCAGATGTGGTAGCAAGGAGCTGCAGATGTAAGGAACAAGAAACAAGGAACTGCAGAGGTAGGAACAACAATTAAGGGACTGCAGATGTAGGAGCAAGAAACTGCAGATGCTGGTTTATTTTTTTAAAAGACCCAAAGTGCTGCAGTTCCTGCATTTTCTGCATCCATAGAACGTAGACCATGGAACAATACCCAAAATACTGGTGTAACTCAGCAGGTCATGCAGCATCTCTGAATAGGTGATGTTTTGGGTCAGAGCCCTTCTTCAGACTGAAAGATAGAGAAGATAAGCACAAGAAGCTGGAGTAACTCAGCGGGACAGGCAGCCTCTCTGGACAGAAGGAATGGGTGACGTTTCGGGTCGAGACCCTTCTTCCAAGGGGAGTTGAAAGATAGAGAAGACCCGAACAAAACAGGGCTGGCAACAGAAGACCACAGGAGGGGTGGAGTCCTTAAAGCCCCATTGTTGGCTGGGGACGATGTGCTACCGACAGGGATAAAGGATGCGAACAGTGGAACTAGTAGGATGCCTGGAGAGGGGGAGGGGGGAGGAATGCAAGAGTTACTTAGAGAAATCAATGTTTGTACCACTGGGTTGTAAGCTACCCAAGCAAAATATGAGGTGCTGTTCCTCCAATTTGTGTGGGCCTCACTCTGACAGTGGAGGAGGGCCAGGACAGAATGCTCAGTATGGGAGGGGAGTTAAAATGGTTGTTAACCCTGAGATCCAATAGACCTAGGCAGACCGATCAGACAGGGTTTATTGCAAAAATATTACAATATATCAAAAGAGAACCAGTGAGCATCACAAACATGAACTGAGAGAGCGAGAGTGAAGGTGTCCCAGTTGATCCTTGCACAGACTTCCCTTCTTGCAGATGAATCATCTGCTCAGCCAAGACTTCTGCTGGGTGCACTCAATAACAAACGGAATAAAGAATCACTTTCTTGGACTTACCAGAGAGCGAAAGAGCAATAAAACCATACTTTCCTGCTGAAATTGACTAACTCGATGCATAAATGTTTTAAATACTCCACTTTCACACCATTAGCATACCGTGTGCCTCATGGGGGACAGATTTTGCGCACCAACTCCGCGCTGACCAGCGATCCCTGTACACTAGCACGATCCTACACGCTAGTATGGGAATATATATTTTGTATAGTGCACGAAATTCAGACATTCAAGCATAACTGTGCAGCATACACATTGTAACTATTCAGACATTCAAGTGTCAACTGTGTAGCATGTGTACTCTTAGGCATTCCTCAGTTAGCCTGGCATTATTCCTCAGTTAGCAGTCCTTAGATCCCATATTCCTTAGACTTAATCCTTAGGCATTCCTACTTTGGTAACCTTTGACTTAGGCATTGCCTGTACACCATTATCTCTTTGCCTTGTCACATTTGAATGAAAGATAATGGTGGCAAGAGAAGAGATAAGGAAAGACATAGGCCTTGGGGTGATGGATGGATGTGAGGGATGGACTAGCAGGGAAATAAGGGAGGCGAAGTATGAAGGGATGTGAGCATTGAGATAAGGATAAATTACTGAATGGGATTTAATGGTGACGGGACAGACGGGTGACTGCAAAGAAATGAATGACTGAAGGAAGGAGTGTGGGTATGAGGTAATGTAAAGAAGATAAGGTTTGGAATAATCCTATAAACATAGACTGCCCGATGTACTAAGTGGACAGTCGGGGCAGTCAGGGCAGTCATGCGCTTGACTTCCTGATTGTTCCAGCCGTTGTTTGCAAATAAAGGCTTTTAACTTCTCGAAGATTTCTCCATGTCGCCTATTTTAATTTCGAAGCTAAAGAAAACCACGACACTAGGAACTATTTTACAATTTAACTAATTTGTAGTTTGGGAGGAAACCGGAGCACCCTGAGAAAACCCACACGGACACAGTGAGAACATACAAACTTCATGCAGACAGAACCCGTAGTCAGGTTCAAACCCGGGTCTCTGGCGCTGTAAGGCAGCAACTCTAGCACTGCGCTACTATCGTGCCTGAGTATCAGCTGACATCTAGTACAAATCTACTGACTCCCTGTCTACCACAAATCTACCCTGTCTTTTGCAAGAACATACCTTGCTCTCAATTTCTCCATCTCCATCTCTATCGCATCTGTTCCCAAGATGAGGCTTTCCATTCCAAGACATCTAAGATGTCCCCTTTCCTCAGTGAATGTGATTTTCCCCTGCTGTTGTGGATGGAACCCTCACCATATCACTTCTAAGTCCTACAATTTGGCTTTCACCCCCCCCCCCCCCCCCCCACCCACCACGTCATATCCTCCAGTCACCACCTTTCCCGCTTTCTAGAGAAATCACCCTCTCCAAAACTTTTGGTTCATTCATTCTTTCCCATACAACCTGCCCCCTACCCAGGTACTTTCCCCTGCAACCGTAGGAGATGTAATGCCAGTTTAGTTTAAAGATACTTGAAGATACCGCATGCAAACAGTTGTGTGATGACACGAATAGATAAAAAAGCAGGCCCTTTGTCCCACTAAGTCTGTGCCGATCAACGATCACTGTACACTAGTTCTATCTTACACACGAGGGACAAATTACTGAAGCCAATTAACCTATAACCTGTAGGTGTTTGGAGTGTGGGAGGAAACCAGAGAAAAGAATCATGGTCGCAGGAAGAATGCACAAACTCCATACAGCCAGCACCCATGGTCAGGATTGGACTTGGGTTTCTGGTGCTGGAAGGCAGCAAGTTTATCGTTCATTGCGCCATTGTTCTGACACCTCCTCTCTGACTTCCATCCTTGGACCTCAGCTGTCCAAAGGCTCACATAAACCACCTCCACTCATGTCTATTGCATTCGGTGTTCCCAATGTGAACTCCTTTACAACAGCGGGACCAAGCGTAGACTAGGTGACCGTTTCGCAGAACATTTGTATTGTGTCCACCAAGGCCAGTTGGATCTCCCAGTTGATAGTTATTGAACCTCAGTCCATGGTCTTTTCTCCATTGCCAGAGGGAAGCCACATGCAAATAGAAGGACCAGCACCTCATATTCCAGCTTACAATCCAACGGTATGAACATTGAATTCTCCAACCTTGTTTAATTTAGAGATACAGTGCAGAAACAGGCCATTTGTCCTACCGAGCCCGCACCGACCAGTACTCCCTGCTCATTAACACCATCCTACACACACTATGGACAATTTTACATTGATACGAAACCAATTAACCTACAAACCTGAACATCTTTGGAGTGTGGGAGGAAGCCAAAGATCTCGGAGAAAACCCACACGGTCATGGGGAGAACATACAAACTCCATAGTCGGGATCGAATCCTGGTCTCTGACGCTGTGAGCACTGCAAGGCAGCGACTCTACTGCTGCGCCACCGTGCTACATAAGTATTACCCCCGCTCTATTCTCTGATCCTCCCCACCCCAACATGGGTGCACACCTGTCTCTCCCACCATTTCCCCCAACTATACTGGGCGCAGCGGTAGAGTTGCTGCCTTACAGCGAATGCAGCGCCGGAGACTCAGGTTCGATCCTGACTACGGGCGCGGTCTGTACGGAGTTTGTACGTTCTCCCCGTGACCTGCGTGGGTTTTCTCCAAGATCTTCGGTTTCCTCCCACACTCCAAAGACGTACAGGTTTGTAGGTTAATTGGCTGGGTTAATTAAATGTTTTAAAAAAATTGTCCCTAGTGTGTGTAGGATAGTGTTAATGTGCGGGGATCGCTGGGCGGCGTGGACCCGGTGGGCCGAAGGGCCTGTTTTTGCGCTGTATCTTTAAAAAAAAATTTTTTTTAAATACTCTCTGAGC
This sequence comes from Rhinoraja longicauda, assembly GCF_053455715.1. NCBI lineage: Eukaryota > Metazoa > Chordata > Chondrichthyes > Rajiformes > Arhynchobatidae > Rhinoraja > Rhinoraja longicauda. The sequence goes on along the minus strand of NC_135967.1, from coordinate 8,717,467 downwards.
TTTAAGTCCCATATTTCCTTTTATCCCCTCTCTCTCCTCCCCCACTCCCTTCCACCCTTATCCCTCTCTGTGGCTTTACATTTCACTCCTCCTCTTTGTTCCTTATCTGACACCCTTTTGTCCCCTTTACATCTCTAGTCCTCGTCACTGTCTCCACCCATCTGCCAAACACCCCCTGGCCTGTATCCACCTATCACTCGCCAGGATTTGCTCAACTCTCACCTCTCCTTTCCAGCTTTCTCCCCCCTACTCCGTCAGTCTGAAAAAAGGGTCGTGACCCAAAACATCGTCTGTCCATTCCCTCAACAGATGCTACCTGACCCACTGAGTTCAGACGTTCATAAGAGACGGAGCAGAATTAGGACATTCAGCTCATCAAGTCTATTCCGCCATTCAATCATAGCTGATCTACCTTTCCCTCTCAACCCCATTCTCCTGCCTTCTCCCCATAACCCCTGACACCCATACTAATCAAGAATCTATCTATCTCTGCCTTAAAAACATTCCAGAAGCACTTCGTGTTTTGCTCACGATTCCAGCATCTTCAATGTCCTGTGTCCCTACAATGTGCATTTCTCCACTAGGACTGAATATCAACATCTTTTTAAAAATGTAATACATAACTAAAATACCAGAAATGTACACAGTTAATTTACAGCCAAGTCGTAGAATTGAAATAAAAATTATTCTCAAGATAATTTCAATTTCATAATTGAGTGTCACAGAAACTGGCCTTTCGCCCCATCGAGTCCATGCCAACCATTAGGCATCTATTTACGTTAAATCTTCTCCAAGCCCATTGTGTTCTCCCCACATTCCTATAAACTCCCCCCCCAGATTCTTCTACTCACCTATCTAAGGGGGCAGGCGACAGTGGCCAATTAACCTGATTTTAATAAGGAAACGTAGACAATTTTCTGCAGCTAAATGATGTTTAACGATATGAGTATTTTACATATCAAATGCCCATATTATTCTGTTCAATATTTCTATCTTTTCATATTGTTGGTGTTAAATTTCCAACATCCACAAAGTGGCCTCACCAAGTCCACACTAAATGTACCCTCCCAAACTGAAAGTAAGGCATTTGTCGCTAAAACAAAGTCCTGGAGTAACTCAGCGGGTCAAGCAGCATCTCTGGAGTAATCTAGCATCTGCAGTTCCTTGTTTCAACTTTGGACATTTATTGCTATTGTTTTCCGTCCATTATCAAATCTTAAACCACATTTTAAACCACAATTGCAGTTACGATAATGTTTTTTAAACCTTTAGATAGGCACATGGATCTGCAGGAAATGGAGGGATTTGAATCTTGTGCAGGAAGAGATTAGTTTAATTTGGCATCATATCCAGCACAAATATTGTGGGCCGAAGGGCCTAGTTCCTGTGCGGGACTGCTCTGAGTTCTAGATGTTCCATATTCACCACACTATATTACATTCATTTCATGTGCTTTGAGTTCCTGATCTCCTGTGAGCTACTTAATGAAGACCTTCTGAATTCTCCATCAGAATCAGAATCAGAATTATCTTTATTGTCATCCAAAAAAACAAGTCTTTTGGACGAGATTTCGTCACCCACAGTCCAACAATAAGAGCAATAAAATAAGCAATTACACACACAACCACAAACCAACACAAAACAAAAAAAAAGAAACATCCATCACAGTGAGTCTCCTCCAGTCACCTCCTCACCGTGATGGAAGGCCAGAATGTATTTTCTCTTCCCCTGCCGTCTTCTCCCGCGATCAGGCTGTTGATGTTGCCACGTTCCAGGCCGCGCCGGACGGTGAAAGGTCCGCAGCGGGCCGACCACATCCACTGATTCATCCTTATCCATTCATTCAGCCACAACTTAAAAAAATTAGATCTGGAACCTTCCCTTTGGTCCTAACATTGTCCAGCACTCACAGTAAGTGCAGGCAGTCACTGGAATAGTCATATACATACGTGAAGACTTCAAATTGAGTTTAGGATAAAACTTTCTGACTCTGCAGCAAGAATACTGTTAATGCAGTTAAGCTGATTAGGTTTTATGTCACCTAAAGTGTTAATTATGGTGCGCTAGGTAACAACTTCCCCCCTTCTACCCCCTCCCTTGCCGCACCCTGGTGCCCACCAATTTCTCCCACCATTTTGCCCCCATTTTCCCATTTCCTTTCAACTATATCCCTTCCTCTGACTCCACATTTCACTCCTTTTCTGACTATTTGACACCCTTTTGTCTCCTATGCATCGCTAGCCTTTGTCCACCCATCTGCCAATCAGCCCGTTCCCCTCACCTACCACCTGCCAGGCTTTGTCCCATCTCCATCACTTTTCCAGTTTTCTCCACCCTACCACAAAGTATGGAAAAGGATCCTGAACTGAAACATTGCCCATCCATCTGGTGATCATTTTCCAATGTTCTATAGATTCAGGATCAGATCCTGTGGTTTGGAGGGTAGCTAATGTTGTCCCACTTTTTATGAAAGGAGGGAGAGAGAAAACGGGAAATTATAGACCAGTTAGTCTGACATCAGTGGTGGGGAAGATGCTGGAGTCAATCATAAAAGACGAAATTGCGGAGCATTTGGATAGTAGTAACAGGATTGTTCCGAGTCAGCATGGATTTACGAAGGGGAAATCATGCTTGACTAATCTTCTGGAATTCTTTGAGGATGTAACCAGGAAAATTGACTGGGGAGAGCCGGTGGATGTGGTGTACCTTGACTTTCAGAAAGCCTTTGACAAGGTTCCACATAGGAGATTAGTGGGCAAAATTAGAGCACATGGTATTGGAGGTAGGGTACTGACATGGATAGAAAATTGGTTGACAGACAGAAAGCAAAGAGTGGGGATAAATGGGTCCCTTTCAGAATGGCAGGCAGTGACTAGTGGGGTACCGCAAGGCTCGGTGCTGGGACCATAGCTATTTACCATATACATTAATGACTTGGATGAAGGGATTAAAAGTACCATTAGCAAATTTGCAGATGATACAAAGCTGGGTGGTAGTGTGAACTGTGAGGAAGATGCTATGAGGTTGCAGGGTGACTTGGACAGGTTGTGTGAGTGGGCGGATGCATGGCAGATGCAGTTTAATGTGTTTAAGTGTGAGGTTATCCAGTTTGGTGGTACGAATAGGAAGGCAGAGTATTATCTGAATGGTGTCAAGTTAGGAACAGGGGACGTACAATGAGATCTGGGTGTCCTAGTGCATCAGTCACTGAAAGGAAGCATGCAGGTACAGCAGGCAGTGAAGAAAGCCAATGGAATGTTGGCCTTCATAACAAGAGGAGTTGAGTATAGGAGCAAAGAGATCCTTCTGCAGTTGTACAGGGCCCCAGTGAGACCGCACCTGGAGTACTGTGTGCAGTTTTGGTCTCCAAATTTGAGGAAGGATATTCTTTCTATTGAGTGCGTGCAGCGTAGGTTTACTAGGTTAATTCCCGGAATGGCGGGACTATCATATGTTGAAAGACTGGAGCGACTAGGCTTGTATACACTGGAATTTAGAAGGATGAGAGGAGATCTTATCGAAACGTATAAGATTATTAAGGGGTTGGACACGTTAGAGGCAGGAAACATGTTCCCAATGTTGGGGGAGTCCAGAACAAGGGGCCACAGTTTAAGAATAAGGGGTAGGCCATTTAGAACTGAGATGAGGAAAAACTTTTTCAGTCAGAGAGTTGTGAATCTGTGGAATTCTCTGCCTCAGAAGGCAGTGGAGGCCAATTCTCTGAATGCATTCAAGAGAGAGCTGGATAGAGCTCTTAAGGATAGCGGAGTCAGGGGGTATGGGGAGAAGGCAGGAACGGGGTACTGATTGAGAATGATCAGCCATGATCACATTGAATGGCGGTGCTGGCTCGAAGGGCCAAATGGCCTACTCCTGCACCTATTGTCTATTGTCTATTGTCTATTATCTCTTCCACAGCTGCTGCCTGACCCATTGGGTTACTCCAGCACTTTGTGTTTTTTATTGTAAACCAGCATTTGAAGTTCCTTGTGTTTCCATTATAGCGTGTTATGTTCATTTTAATGAGTAGTGACTTTCTACAGCTGAAGCAATCTTCTTTATTGTTGCGTGCAATAGCTACAGTACTGTGCACATAATGCAGTACTGATTATTGTCTTGTCGTTCCCATTTTACATGGTGTAATCATTAAGTTAGATCAAGTCAATTAGACCAATTGAAATTAGTTAAATCCCCTGTTGTTTCCCCCCTGTATTATAAGCCAATCATCTGATGCCAGTAGAAAAGGATGTGAGTTAATTTAGAATCAAAATCTAAATTAATTTAAAATCAAATCACAAGGGTTTAAAATAATTCAAAGCTGGCAAAGTGTATGTACTTTAATTCTGTATGGGTAGAATGTGAGTTATCAGTGTCTTTTCATCTGGAAAATTACAATGGATATTGCAGTGCTCTTTATTATTGTGTCTTTTTAAAGCTCCAATGGTTATGCTTGGTCATTTCATTTTCTGCATATGTATTTAGACGGAATATAGGTTAGAAACTATTGAAAACTATCCTTTATTTAAAATGTATCTAATGTTGTGGTGTGTTGTGATTTTTAAATGGAAATTTCTTCTCTCTGAATCTCTGCAGTTCCCACCCTTTGAAGTGGGGCCACCCTGGGATACAGTGCACAGTTTTGCCCCCCGCTACCTGCAAAAGGATGCTGTAGCAGGGTAACGGGGAGGTTAAAGGGGGAGGGGAAGGGGGGAAGGAGGAGGGAGAATGAGAGGGGGAGAAGAGTAGGGGAGAGGATGGGGGAGAAGGAGACGGGTGGGAGAATGGGGGAGAATGAGTACTTGGGGAGAATGGTGAAGGTGGAAGAAGGAGGAGGGGAAGGGAGGAGGGGAGAAGGGGAGGAGAAGGAGAGGGGAGCAGAAGAGGGAGAGGGGGAGGAGGAGGAGGGTGGAGACACATCTCTCGTCTGGTGATCTTTGGGTTAGAATGTCACAGAGGTGCTGTTGGAAACTGGCATCAGCACACTTACCCATACAAGTCGATGGGTAGTGGTGGAAGGGTGTTATTAATCTGACTGGAGGTCTGTGACCAGTGGTGTTCTGCATGTGTTTTCTGCTGAGTCCCCTGCTGTTTTTGATATATTTGTCAATTACTTGGACAGAAATCTCGATGGACTAATTAGTAAGTTTGCAGACACAATGGGTGGCGCAGTGGTAGAGTGGTTGCCTCGCAGCGGCAGAGATGTGGGTTCAATCCTGACTACAGGTGCTGTCTGTACAGAGTTTGCATATTTTCCCAGTGACCGTGTGGGTTTTCTCCAGGTTCTCCAGTTTCTTCCGACAGTCCAAAGGTGTGCAGATTTACAGTATACATTAATGACTTGGATGAAGGGATTAAAAGTACCATTAGCAAATTTGCAGATGACACAAAGCTGGGCGGCAGTGTGAACTGTGAGGAAGATGCTATGAGGTTGCAGGGTGACTTGGACAGGTTGTGTGAGTGGGCGGATGCATGGCAGATGCAGTTTAATGTGGATAAATGTGAGGTTATCCACTTTGGTGGTAAGGATAGGAAGGCAGATTATTATCAGAATGGTGTCAAGTTAGGAAAAGGGGATGTACAATGAGATCTGGGTGTCCTAGTGCATCAGTCACTGAAAGGAAGCATGCAGGTACAGCAGGCAGTGAAGAAAGCCAATGGAATGTTGGCCTTCATAACAAGAGGAGTTGAGTATAGGAGCAAATAGGTCCTTCTGCAGTTGTATAGGGTCCTAGTGAGACCGCACCTGGAGTACTGTGTGCAGTTTTGGTCTCCAAATTTGAGGAAGGATATTCTTGCTATTGAGGGCGTACAGCGTAGGTTCACTAGGTTAATTCCCGGAATGGCGGGACTGTCGTATGTTGAAAGACTGAAGCGACTGGGCTTGTATACACTGGAATTTAGAAGGATGAGAGGGGATCTTATTGAAACATATAAGACTATTAAGGGATTGGACATGTTAGAGGCAGGAAACATGTTCCCAATGTTGGGGGAGTCCAGAACCAGGGGCCACAGTTTAAGAATAAGGGGTAGGCCATTTAGAATGGAGATGAGGAAAAACTTTTTCAGTCAGTGAGTTGTAAATCTGTGGAATTCTCTGCCTCAGAAGACAGTGGAGGCCAATTCTCTGGATGCTTTCAAGAGAGAGCTAGATAGAGCTCTTAAAGATAGCGGAGTCAAGGGGTATGGGGAGAAGGCAGGAACGGGGTACTGATTGAGAATGATCGGCCATGATCACATTGAATGGTGGTGCTGGCTCGAAGGGCCGAATGGCCTTCTCCTGCACCTATTGTCTATTGACAGATTTGTAGATTATTTGGCCTCTGTAAATTGTCCCTAGAGTGTAGGATAGAACGAGTGTATGGGATGATTATTGATCGGCACGGACTCGACGGGCCTGTTTCAACGCTGTATCTCTAAACTCTAAACAATCTTGGTAGATTTGCGGGCAGTGGGGAAGGCTGTCAAAGGATAGAGCAGTGTATAGACAGTTACAGATGTTGGTGGAGAAATGGCAAATAGAGTTTAGTCTGGGCAAATGTGAGGAGTTGAACTTGGAGAGGTCAAATGGCAGAGGAAAGTATATGGTTAATGACAGGAACATTGACACCATTCATATACAGATGGATCCTGGTGTCTAAGTGTATAGTTCCCTGAAAGTGGCCACACAAGTAGATAAAGTAGAAAAGAAGATGGATGGTTATGTTTGCCTTCATCAGTCGGGACATTGAGTATCAGAGTCAGGATGTCATGTTGCAGCTTTATAGGACTTTCGTTAGGCCACATTTGGAGTATTGGTGCAGTTCTGGTCACCTAATTACAGGGCTTTGCAGAGCTGTGGAAGAGGTTTACCAGGATGCTGCTTGGATTAGAGTGTATCAGCTAGAAAGAGAGGTTGGATATACTTGGATTGTTTTCCCTGGAGAGATGTGACAGAAGATTATATAATTTACGAGAGGCATAGATAGAGTAGATAGTCAAAACCGTTTTCCAGGGTGGAATAGTGCAACACCAGAGGGCCTGGCTTTAAAGTAAGAGGGGGAAAGTTTAAAAGAATTGGGCAATGCAAGTTTTCTTTACACATAGAGTTGTAGATGCTGGAACCCTCTGCCAGATATGATAGTGGCATTTAAGAAGCTTTTCAATAGACACAGGAATATGCCAGGCATGGAGGGGTGTGGATGATGGGCAGGTAGAGGGGATTAGTTTAAGTAGGCATCATGTTTGGAACAGACATCGTGGACCAAGGGAACTATTCCTGTCCTATTGTGCACTGTTCTGTTTTTTAAGCACCTTAAGCTGACCTGGCTTTGGCAAAATTAATGGCCTAATCAAAGGATGGTAGATATATAGAACAATACCAGATCAAGTGGACCCGTTGGGCCCAAACCTCTCCTGCATTGGTGCCTGCAGCACCCTCTCCTCCTCTCCCTCCCCCCTCCCCCTTCCCCCTCCCCCTCCCCCTTCCCCCTCCTCCCTCTCCCCCTCTCCCCTCCCCCTCCCCCCTCTCCCCTCCCCCCTCTCCCCTCCCCTCTCTCCCCTCCCCTCTCTCCCCTCCCCTCTCTCCCTCCCCTCTCGAGGGATATGGGCCAAACGCAGGCAGGTGAGACTAATGTATACGGGGCATGTTGGTCGGCATGTTGGGCTGAAGGGCCTGTTTCCATGCCGTATGACTCTATGTATGTCTCAAAATAATTTTTAGTTTAGTTAGTAGACATAGCGGGGAAACAGCCCCTTCGGCCCACCGTGTCTGCTCCAACTGTCGATACCCGCACTCTACACTATCCTACACACTAGGAACAATTTACAATCCTTACCGAAGCCAATTAACCTACAAACCTGCACGTCTTTGAAGTGTGGGGGAAACGGCAGCGCCCAGGGAAAAGGTGAATGTCCAAGCTCCGTACAGACAGCGCTCGTAGTCAGGATCGAACCCGGGTCTCTGACGCTGTAAGGGAGCAACTCCATCGCTACGCCACTGTGCCGCCCACTAATTTTACATGAACCTTTCCAAACGATTAAACTAATTAAAAAAGGCATAAGGTGAATTCGTGAGAAAAAAAATGCAGTTGCAGAATTTCAGTTCTATTCATTCAGTGTTTGTAATGCTTGATAATAAAATACTGAGCCCAGATCATGTTCCACGCTACATGACATGACAGCAAATGGCATATAGATTCCTTCATCTGCTCAGACAGCTACCCGGCCTGATTTTTATTCCATTCCCTTTCCCCATTGAATGATGGTGTCAGATTGAATCTGGATTTTGTGTTGAAGTATTTACGAATTCTGTCAGCAAAGTCAAACCTTCAGCAAATCTTGAACAAGCAGAATATAGGATTGACAACTAAAGTGTCAATGATAGCTGCATGCGACAAGATGCCAACACTGAGTTTGAAAACTATCTCGTTGCTATTGCATACAGGTTAAACACCAGGTTCTGCTGAAGAAGCGAAGGTCTATTGATCTTCTGGTAGCAATATAAAACTAGCTTCACTGGCCAGCAATGTATACAAGCTGTCACAAAGTGATGAGTGGTGCACTATTAATCTCAGAGTTAAGATTATTTTATCTTCTTGGGGGATTTTTTAACTGAGAAAAAAATAAATCGATACTGCTGGCAGCTGGATATGTAATTACAAATGTATACCTATCGAGGGAACAACTTTCCCACAACTAAATACACTCCACTGAAAAATATTTCTCTCCGACTGTTGTAATTTACGACAAAGTGGAATTTCTACTTTCCAAATAGTATCTCTTTTAAAAAGGATGGTGTTCAAAATAGGGAAGTTGAAACAATTATTTTGACTGATGTTCGTCCCAAGCAATATACAAAAAGCAATGTACTTCTTATATTACTTCTTATTATTTCTTATATACTTCTTATATTACTTCTTATTATTTCTGCATTGAAATAATTTGTTGATGTCAATCAGCAAAACAATATCTAACACTAGATAGACACAAAAAGCCGGAGTAACTCAGCGGGACAGGCAGCATCTCTGGAGAGAAGGAATGGGTGACGTTCCGGGTCAAGAACCTGAAGAAGAGAGAGTTAGATAGAGCTCTTAAAGATAGCGGAGTCAAGGGATACGGGGAGAAGGCAGGAATGGGGTACTGATTGTGGATGATCAGCCATGGCGGTGCTGGCTCGAAGGGCTGAATGGCCTCCTCCTGCACCTATTGTCTATTGTGTCTATCTTTGGTTTAAACCAGCATCCACAGTTCCTTCCTACACAATATCAAACACTAGCAGGCATAGCTTTAAGGTGAGAGGGGTAGAGCTTAAAGGAGGTGTGTGGGACAAGTTTTTTACACAGAGAGGGTGGTTAATCCCTGCCAGGGGTGGTGATATTTAAGAGGTGTTGAGATGGGCACATAGATATGCAGGGATATGGATCATATGCAGGCAGAGGAGATTTGTTTAACTTGGCATCATTTTCGCCTTTGACGTTCTGGGCCAAAGGGCCTGTTCCTGTGCTGTTCTGTTCTATGTCCTAAGACAACATGTCTAAGGATTGCTGCTTGTTCCCTCTCCCCCAACCCCACCTTTTCCCTCTTGTCTCTTCCCATTAGTCTCTCCCTCTCCTTCCCCCCCATCACTCTCCATGTCTCTTTCTGTTTCCCTGTCTGCTTCTCCCTCTCCCTCTTGGTAATCCCAACCTGTTCACTACTCTCTTGAATGTTATCGAGGCAAAGGATTTATGAAAATAATTTAGTCATAACTAACACAAAGGGTGCAAAACATTGCTTTATTATTTCAGGTCAAGTCGAGTTTATTGTCATATGTACAATGAAAATCTTGTTTGCAGTGATATCACAGATATGTAGAGTCGGGGACAATATTCAAAAACGTACATTATAGAATTAAAGAAAAAGCCTGCATGCAAAAAAAAGCAAGACAATAGTACGAGGACAAATAATGTTGTTGGAGTTGTAGGATGACTAACAGTGAGGGCTAGAATTAGTGAATAGGGATGTGGATTGTGCTAATGTGGTGACAGGAAACTTGCTGGTCACAGGGAGAACATACAAACTCCGTACAGACAAGCACCCATAGTCAGGGTCAAACTCGGGTCTCTGGCGCTGAAAGGCTGTAGTTATACCGCAGAAAAAGCCTAACAGGAATGTCATTGATTATGAGTGTACCCATCATTGTAACAGAAATACTATTAACAAATTTTGACTTAGAATTATCTCATATTTCGCTTGGGCAGTTTACAGCCCAGCGGTATGAACATTGACTTCTCTAACTTCAGATAGTTCCTCTGGCCCTCTCCATCCCCTCCCCCTTCCCAGCTCTCTCACTAGTCTTCCTGTCTCCTACTACATCCTATCTTTGTCCCGCCCCCTCCCCTGACAACAGTCTGAAGAAGGGTCTCGACCCGAAACGTCACCCATTCCTTCTCTCCCGAGATGCTGCCTGATCCGCTGAGTTACTCCAGTATTTTGTGTCAACCTTCTATTTAAACCAGCATCTGCAGTTTTTTTCCCCTAGACTTATGGACAATCATCTCATTCTGATTGTAACCTAACTAAGTCTTTCTGAGTTCCATTCTGTAATTAAGACTTTGTTGGATTGTTAATCAAGTCTCTGCAAAATCTTGTAACTGTTAATCGGGTCTCTGAGTAACCTCGTCATCTGAGAATATAAAAAATGTTCCAAAGTTACACTTGACAGGTGAGCTTTGGCTGGCCTCCTGGAGCGCACCAGTTTAATAAATCGCCCGTTACTTCAAACACCATCTCTGTGTGCTCTTTCCATTTTGCTCCTACAAATAGTAAATTGACAAATGACTGTATGACTAACTGAACGGAATAGGTTCAACACAGAACATAATGGAATGGCCTCAATCTTGTGCTTGCCAATTTGCACCATTCCTTGTCTGACAAACAACTTTGTATTGTATTTATACCATCCACAGGCAATGGACAACACCCTCTGAGGGCATGGATAGTGAATGAGCTGAAAAGCCAGCCAACATTTCCATTGACTCGAGGAGGTTAAATTCAGTTATGAGATAACACTGAGAATTGAGTACCGATCAAAAACATTCCATGTGCAATGAGTTCTGACCATTTCATATCCTTGAGGAACTTGAGTAAAGCATAAAAATAGTGTTTCCACATGCCCCACACAATCAACAGGAAAGCTAGACTAGATGAAGCTTAGTTTTCGTTTAGAGTTACAGCATGGAAACAGGCCCTCCAGCTCACCGAATCTACGCAGACCATCGATCACCCTTTCACACTAGTTCTATGTTATCCCACTTTCTTATCCACTCCCTACACACTAGGGGCAATTTACAGAGGCCAATGACCTACAAACCCGCGTGCCTTTGAGATGTGTGAGGAAACCGGAGCATCCAGAGGAAGCCCAAGTGGTCATAGGGAGAATGTGCAAACTCTGCACAGACAGCACCCGTAGTCATGATAGAACCTGGTGGTGTAAGGCAGCAACTCTGCAGCTGTGCCACTGTGCCGCCCAGTTCTTTCTTTAACAAAAGCTAATCAGACTATTTTCTCTTCTTTTTAAATAGGTTTCCACACCCACTGGGTGATCCTTTTACAGCATTCCAGTGGTAGATGCACCGCATTACCTGGTGGAGAATCTAGAGTTTCCCGATAAAAGCCGGACTCACAAGAAGGGTCATGCTTCAGAACCCATCATATTTCTTCCAATAATCTACATCAGGCATGAAAGAACACTCAAACAATGAATCACAATGCGCAGCACGGTGGCGCAGCGGTATAGCTGCAGTCTTACACCGCCAGAGACCCGGGTTTGATCCTGCTTGTCTGCATGGAGTTTGTATGTTCTCCCTCTGACCTGCGTGGGTTTTCTCCGAGATCTTCGACTTCCTCCTACACCCCAAAGACGTATAGGTTTCAGGTTAATTGGCTTGGTGTAAATGTAAAATTATCCCTAGTGTGTGTAGGATAATGTTGGTATGCGGGGATCGCTGGTCGGTGCAGACTCGATTTCGCTGGTCGGTTTCCGCGCTGTATCTCTAAACTATAAAACTAAACCCAATAGAAGTAAGGAGTGGCCTATTGTCCAAGTCAAGTCAAGTCAATTTTATTTGTATAGCACATTTAAAAACAACCCACGTTGACCAAAGTGCTGTACATCTGATTAGGTTCCAATGGAAAAAAAAATGAAACATACAGTAGCACGCAAACAGTTCACAGCGCCTCCTCAATGAGCCTCAAACGCTAGGGAGTAGAAATAGGTTTTGAGCCTGGACTTAAAGGAGTCGATGGAGGGGGCAGTTCTGATGGGGAGAGGGATGTTGTTCCACAGTCTAGGAGCTGCAACCGCAAAAGCACGGTCACCCCTGAGCTTAAGCCTAGACCGCGGGATAGTGAGTAGCCCCAAGTCGGCCGACCTGAGGGACCTGGAGTTAGAGAGGGGGGTTAGAAGATTTTTGATGTAGGGGGGGGGAGTGTCCATTTAGGGCTTTATACGTGAATAGGAGGAGCTTGAAGTTGATTCTGTACCGTACAGGGAGCCAGTGGAGAGAGGCCAGAATCGGGGTGATGTGGTCCCTTTTACGGGTACCCGTCAGGAGTCTCGCTGCGGCGTTTTGGACCAGTTGCAGGCGGGACAGGGAAGATTGGCTGATCCCAGTGTATAGGGAGTTGCAGTAGTCTAGGCGGGAGGAAATGAAAGCGTGAATGATTTTTTCTGTGTCGTCGAATTGGAGGAAAGGTTTGATTTTAGCTATGGTTCGAAGTTGGAAGAAGCTGGCTTTTACCACAGCGTTGACTTGCTTATCAAATTTTAATGCAGAGTCAAATATCATGCCGAGGTTTTTGACATGCGGTTTGACTAGGCAGGATAGACTTCCAAGACTGCCTGTTATCAATTTGATGGAGTCGGGGAGGCCGAATAGGTGACCTCAGACTTGCTCTCATTTAATTGGAGGAAGTTCTGTGCCATCCAACATTTTATGTCCTCAAGGCAGTGTAAGAGGCTGTTTAAATTTGACTGGTTGTTGGGTTTCAGGGGGAGGTAAAGCTGAGTGTCATCGGCATAGCAGTGGAAAGAAATGCCGTGCCTTTGAATGATTTGGCCAAGGGGGAGCATGTATAGAGAGAAGAGAATGGGGCCTAGGATGGAGCCTTGTGGAACTCCGCAGGAGAGGCTAGCTGGAGCAGAGGAATAACTGCCTATGTTGATGGCGAAACTCCTATCTTTGAGGTATTCAGTATTCAGATGCTTAGAATGACCTGGAAACTACAAATGCTTTATGTCAGTGAACGTTTCATTAGGTTTGCTCCATGCCCATAGGATGTTTTTAAATGTATTTGGACATTCCTTTCTCTGATATTAAATCGTGTGTTTTTTTTCTGTAAATTGTTCAATTACTGAAGCATAAAGAAGGGACAGAATTTCAATGTACAGTGACAGCTAAACACGGCTTTAAATCACTATGTCCTTTAATCCAGCCAAATTTATTGTTAAACTTTTTGTTCTACACCTGAAATTCGGTTGTTTTGGATCCTATCAATGATCTCCACTTGCTATTGAGGGCGTGCAGCGTAGGTTTACTAGGTTAATTCCTGGAATGGCGGGAGTGTCGTATGTTGAAAGACTGGAGCGACTAGGCTTGTATACACTAGAATTTAGAAGGATGAGAGGGGATCTTATCAAAACGTATAAGATTATTAAGGGGTTGGACACGTTAGAGGCAGGAAACATGTTCCCAATGTTGGGGGAGTCCAGAACCAGGGGCCACAGTTTAAGAATAAGGGGTAGGCCATTTAGAACAGAGATGAGGAAAAACCTTTTCAGTCAGAGAGTTATAAATCTGTGGAATTCTCTGCCTCAGAAGGCAGTGGCTACTTTTTCCACTACTCTTTCCACCCCCCCCCCCCTTGTCTCCTCCCCCCCCTTCCCTATACCCCACCTTGATGCACACCTATTTCCCCCGACCCCATTCCCCTTTCACCTATATTCTTTCCTCTGGCTTCACATTTTGCACCTCTTCTACCCTTGTCTCCTTATCTCACACCTTTTTGTCTTTTCATCTCTGGCCTTTGTCCATCCATCTGCCAACCAACCCCCTCCCCTCCCCCTGTATCCATTTGCCAGGCTTTGTGCTACCCCCACCCCCACCTCTCTTCCAGCTTTCTCCCTCTTACTACAATCAGTCTGAAGAAAAGTACCGACCCAAAACAGCACCTATCCATGTTCTCCAGAGTGGTGCCTGCCCTGCTGAGTTACTCCAGCACTTTGTATATCTTTTTTTTGTAAAGCAATAAACGCAGTTCCTTCTGCTTTAAACTGACTTTGATATCTGCTTGTTGATACAGATGAGATATTTCACAGAAGATGAGATAAAATGGAAAATGCAGCTTCCTTGGGTCAGGAGATTCTCCACTTGACAGGCCTCTGCCAACAAACCTTTGCGCAAGATCTGATTAAAGGTTTGTCCAGTTCCAATGCCACATGAAAGACAAGGCCTAGAGTTACAATGCTGAGAGGCTGAATGTGAAAAGAGACTTAACACGAGAAAAATCGTTCAAGAATCCTTAACTCAACTTACATGTTGACTCCATGTCTGAATAAATGTAATGCCAAAGATAGACACAAAATGATGGAGTAACTCAGCGGGACAGGCAGCATCTCTGGAGAGAAGGAATGGGTGTCATTTCGGGTCGAGACCTTTCTTCAGACTAATGGCAGTTGATTTGTGAATGTCCAGTAATTTGGATTGCAACAGTGATTGATAGAATCAAATTCATTCTGATAGACTAATGAACAATTAAGTAAAGTCTTAATCTGCCCAGTTATAGCAATATCTCAATATCAGATCTCTTGTTTTGCTGGCTTCCCTTGTCAGCTTGGATACATTCTGGGTCTTATTATTTCTGGCAAATATATTTTTTTTGTGGACTTTTGTTTCAGAAAATGTCTTTTTATTTTATGATGCTAAACTTACATATTTAACAGTGTTCAAGTCCAATGTCCAAAATCTGGCATCCTCAGGAGCAAACTTTATCAGATTTAGGATTTTGCTGGATTTTGGACAATGTAAAAGTAGAAGTAGAAAATGGTTCTTTTGATTTATGCTTCCTGTCGTCCACTTCCAACGTGACTACAACCCTATTGGGAATAAAATCAATGTATCATTCCGAACAATGCAACAAAATGGGCCTGCAATGGAGGACTGTAGCTATGAAGAAAGGTTGGAAAGACTGCATTTATTCTCGCCTGATTGTCGGAGACTTGTAGGTTTATAAAATTATGAAGCAGATCAATGGGATAGATAGTCAGAGTAGGATACCCAGGGCAGGAGTCTAAAATTAGAGGGCACAGGTTTAAAGTGAGAGGGGGATAAAGTTAAAGGAGCCTAAGGGTCAGGTTTATTGTACAGAGGGAGGTGGTTATCTGGCACAATGTACAGTCAGTCACCCACGCTGTAATGGATCACAGCGACAGTGGGAATGGTGTCTGTTATTGTCGATTGTCCGCTATAACCAAGTGAGGGGGGTAAATATTAACTCGTGTAACCAAGGCTGGGTGGGAAGAAGCGGGGGTTAAACCAGGGGGGGTTTACAGGCCGGGGGGGCTCAGAGCCCCCGGCCCCACAAGGCTGTGTGCCAAGTTTGTCCAACCTCTCCTTGTAGTTAATGCCACCGAATCTGGCAGGTTTTTGGATTGGAACAGTGCAGACGGTCATGGACCTAATGCAGGCAAATGGGATTAGCATAAGGAGGCATCAGAGTGCGCAGAAAGACCTGATTCTGTGCTGTATTATCTTTAAATGCACCGCCAACAGGCCAGAAGTGTTCTGTTCCACCTGGTCACATTGTTTACCTACAGCGATAATGAAAAATGACGAGGTTGTCAGTATCCGTGTTTGATATTCTATAAAGTTAATTCTACACTCTCCACCCCAATGTGCAATGCTTTCTCTCAGGTAGTAGAGGTCAGGTCGTAGGTTTTGGGTGATGACTTCTGACTTCATGGTATCATAGTTGCTGCTTTGCTGTAAATTTGTCATTCTTGTGGTCAGTTAGACACAGGGGTGCCAAGAAAGTTAAATTCTAATGAACTCGTGTCATCCTGTGATTCCACTCGGGAATGTATTCATTCCCTCGGGTCAAAGTGAAGTACTTCCTGTTTGTGTGTGTCTTTCCAATTTCTCTCAACTCATATTTTGTTTTCAAAGTAAGAAGGCCATGGTTCCTCGCGCATTCCTGGATTATGAAGCTTAGTTATTTTTTAAATAAAAGCCATTAAACAGCCTTTACCACACAGACAACTGATGCATTTACACAAACCAACCTCCCTTCCATGACTCCATCTACATTTCACGCTGCCTCGGCAAGGCCACCAGCATAATCAAGGACCAGTCTCACCCTGGTCATTCCCTCTTCTCCCCTCTCCCATCAGGCAGGAGATACAGAAATGTGGAAACAAATATGTCCCGATTCAGGGACTATTTCTTCCCAGCTGTTATGAGGGAACTGAAACATCCTCTCACCAGCTAGAGTGCAGTCCTGAGCTGCCATCTACCTCATTGAAAACTTTTGAACTATCTTTAATCGGACTTTATTGGACTTCAGTGTTATATCTTTGCACTAAATGTTGTACCCTTTATCCTTAATGTGTACTGTGGACGGCTTGATTGTATTCATGCTTTGTCTTGTCTTTGTCTGGATAGCATGCAAACAAACGCTTTTCACTGTACCTCACTCAGTACATGTGACAATGATAAACTAAACTAGACAATCACCCTTGCTTAGAGTTTGGCTACATTAGTAGCATTAAGAAGGGGTACTATATTATCAAAAGTGCAGTCTTTGGGATGAGATTTAAACCAAAATCCCGTCCAACTCGTGTAAGTAGATTCAAATGATTTACTTTAAAGAATTATAATAGACAATAGACAATAGGTGCAGGAGTAGGCCATTCAGCCCTTCGAGCCAGCACCGCCATTCAATGCGATCATGGCTGATCACTCTCAATCAGTACCCCGTTCCTGCCTTCTCCCCATACCCCCTCACTCCGCTATCCTTAAGAGCTCTATCCAGCTCTCTCTTGAAAGCATCCAACGAACTGGCCTCCACTGCCTTCTGAGGCAGAGAATTCCACACCTTCACCACTCTCTGACTGAAAAAGTTCTTCCTCATCTCCGTTCTAAATGGCCTACCCCTTATTCTTAAACTGTGGCCCCTTGTTCTGGACTCCCCCAACATTGGGAACATGTTTCCTGCCTCTAATGTGTCCAATCCCCTAATTATCTTATATGTTTCAATAAGATCCCCCCTCATCCTTCTAAATTCCAGTGTATACAAGCCCAATCGCTCCAGCCTTTCAACATACGACAGTCCCGCCATTCCGGGAATTAACCTAGTTGTGTTGAAAATAATTTGAATTTGACATTTATTTATTGTGATTTCAATTGGAAAATAGATTCTCCTTTTCAATGTATCACAAAATGCTGGAGTAACTCAGCAGGTCAGGCAGCATCTCAGGAGAGAAGGAATGGGTGACGTTTCGGGTCGAGACCCTTCTTCAAGAATTCAAATTATTTTCAACTCGTGTGATTTATTCATTCGCAGCTATTAATTGAAGTGTTTTCAATTAATTGAAGTGTTTTTCAGTAAAAAAAGGTAAAGTAACTGGCTTGATTTCCACCTTGCAACTGATATAGTGATTTGCAGCCTTTTCAGATTTTTTCACAACCCCCCAAATGACCAAGAAAGTATTTAATTTGCAAAATGTTTTTCCACATTCACCTGCTGAAAGCCAACATGATTTAACTCCAGCACTAGGAAAATACAAGGTTCTGCTGGAAAAGTTACTTTGAAAAATATTGGCACTTCTAGAGAACTGTCGTCCTAATGCGACATCTTTCCATATGATGGGGTTATTTTTATCAACAGCATTAAGCAGAGTCAGTTCATTGTGGCCCAGCTTTGCTTGGTTTATTTACTTAGCCAAATGAAGTTGCAATAACTTCCTCATCATGGAGAATCCTCTTGTTTTCACCGCGAACACTTACACTATCCTACAGTAGGGGCAATTTAGAATCTTACTGGTCAATTAACCTACAAACCTGTACTTCTTTGGAGTGTGAGAGGAAACCGGAGCACCCGGAGAAAACCCACGTGATCACAGGGAGAACTTACAAACACCGTACAGACAATAAATGTTATTCATGTTATTCCCTTTATCATGTATCTGTACACTGTGGATGGCTTGAATGTAATCATGTATTGTCTTTCCGCTGACTGGTTGGCACGCAACAAAATGCTTTTCACTGTACCTCGGTACACGTAATAATAAACGGAACTAAACTCAAACGTTGTTCATTTTGACCAAATGTAAAGCTATTCACCAGAAAATGTGTTAACAATCTGACGCTGTACAACTTACTGCATGCAGCATACTAATGAAGGTAAGATTGGTGAGGAATCGTTCCACTGATGTGTTTGGATGAATTATTTTACATGAGGCAACATATTTTGTTGAGCTCTGTAAATTATGGTCGGCTCGACTGCTTTAACGTGGCAGACGTAACATCGGCTGTCAGGCCCTATTTCATTTCTGCAGAATAATATTTGCATTGGTCCTAATGAGAGACAGAATTACACTCCTGCACAGAGCAAAGAAGCAATTACATGAAGCATCAAATATTCCTCATCACAGCAGTGAAAAAGTAGTGAACCGTACAACTATCGCTCCTTTCTAAATCGCTCTTCAAGACATGTTGTGTCCTGATTTGTGGGTATACCTTAAATACAAGGGATTGAACATTTAGATTCCCTCTGAGGACAACATCTGAAAGACAAAAGGCAGCAGCTTCTGTAAGCCATGTCTTTGTCATGAGTGAGTGAGAAAGTGCCTCATTAGGGAACTGTGTTGAAGGGTGACCTATTATTCAATTTAAGGTACCCTTTGCATACCGATCAGTAGGTCAATTAATATATATGCCTTTGTTACCTCCAGGCTCAGCTATTCCTACAGACACAAGGAATTGCAGATACTGGATACAAAGAAGACCCAAAGCACTGGAGTAACTCAGCAGGTCAGACAGCATCTCTTGAGAAACATAGATAGGCGATGTTTCTAGTCAGGACCCTTGTAGTAGGGACAGAGAACGTTAAACTACAATCAGTCTGAAGAAGGGTCTCAACTGGAACACGTGTGTCTGTTTCTTGGGCCATTCCAAAAGCTGACGAACTGACGGTTAAAGTCATTCACCGAAATCAATACACTCATTTACCAAAAATACTGTACCTTTCAGTTGTTCAATCAATCAGCTGTTCATTTCTATCCCACGCAATGCTAATGACTGCTTGGAGCACTATGACTTCCAACTATTTCAGCCTGATCTCAGAAGTTCTCCACAGCTGGAGCACGGCTTGATGATGTAAAATGCATTGACTACTGAGATGAGAAATAGGGGGTAGAATTTCAGTGCAAATGACAGGTGGGGACTGGGAGCAAGCAGGTTAGTGAGAGATTTGAATGGAGTAAGACTGATAGTGCATCAGAAACTTTGCAAACTGTGCAACCTTCACAGTTAGCTGAGAACAACAGACCTGGTGTTGGAATTGCCCTCATCAATTTCCAATGGCAATCATCTGTTAAACATGACATTAGAGGACTTTGAGACTTAAAGTTGACAGTGGAGTTTTGTGCTTCCGTTTCAACGGTTGGAACACAACCGTTTCACTGAGATGAACAGAGACTTCCCGCTGCACGTTGCTGTGTCCAGCTCCACTTTTACCTTGGGATTCACCAGCATCAGAAACCCAACTACTACCCAGAGGGCCGCACGGTGGCGCAGCGGTAGAGTTGCTGCTTACAACGCAAGCCACCCGGGTTCGATCCTGACCTCAGGTGCCATCTGTTCAGAGTTTGTACGTTCTCCTCATGGGTTTTCTCCGGGTGCTCCAGTTTCCGCCCACACTCCAAAGGCATACAGGTTTGTAGGTTTTTATTCACAAAATGCTGGAGTAACTCAGCGGGTCAGGCAGCATCTCGGGAGAGAAGGAATGGGTGACGTTTCGGGTTGAGACCCATCTTCAGACCCTTCTTCAGGTTAATTGGCGTCGGTATATATTGTAATTTGTCCCTAGTGTGTCGGATAGTGTTAGTGTATGGGGTTATCGCTGGTCGGCACGGACTCAGCGGGCCGAAGCACCTGTTTCCGTGCTGTATCTCGAAACTCTAAATCAGATTTCACCCTTTTGACCCGCTAAACCACGGTTGCAGACAGAACCAGCATGGAATAGTGTCCCCTCAAAAGGCTCACAGCATTGGCTGCAAACATGTGTGCAAAGTGTAAGTGTGGCATCGATAGGGTAGACAGTCAGAACCTTTTTCGCAAGGTGGAAATGTCAAAGACCAAAGGGCATAACTTCGAGATGTAAGAGGCAAAGGTGAAAGGAGATGTCCGGGACAGGTTATTTACATGGAAGGTGGTGGTGGAGGCAGACATTATAATGATGTATCAAAGGCTTCTTGATTAATACAGGTGTCAGAGGTTATGGGGAGAAGGCAGGAGAATGGGGTTTGGAGGGAGAGTTAGATCAGCCATGATTGAATGGCAGAGTAGACTCAATGGCCTGATTCTGCTCCTATCACTTATGACTTTATAAGCACACGGATGTGCAGGGAATGGAGGGGTATGGATCATGTGCAGGCAGAGGAGATTACTTTAGCTTGGCATCATGTTCTGCACAGACATTCAGGGCCAAAGGCCCTGTTCCTGTGCTGCACTGTTCTTGTTAAATGTGATTTTACCCCAAAATTAGATGCATTACATCATGACCTGTACAGGTCCCAACAAGAACACACCCGGAGTACTGCAGCTGCACCTTTTTACTGCGCAGAATCCAGAGAAGGATGGTACACTCTCCATAGCAACCAGACAGCAGCTATAAGCAAAATGGCTGCTTATGGAGGGGAGAGGCTGAGGAAGGCATGCAAATGTAACAAATTGATTTTAGAGAAAGGCATTAAAGCTACGTACCAGGAGAAAGAACCCAAGAACAATGAGACAATCTATCACTCAAAGTGTTACAGTGACCTCCCAAGCATAATTACAAAGCTATAATGTCGCTATTGGTATTCGTTTATTATTGCCATGTTTACCGAGGTACAGTGAAAGGCTTTGTTTGCGTGAAATGTGGTCAAATCGCACCACACATGAGTACAATTAAGCCATTTATCTCTCGCACACCTCGTGAACTTTGCCAGTTCCACACATTTTGATCCAAAGCAGCAAATGAGTGGTGAAAAGAGCTGTTTTGAGTCCTATCCTCCGCAGAGACGAAAGCTGCCAGGTAGAGGAAGGAGGACACTGGATGGGAAGGGGACCTACTCAGTGACAATGTCAATCAGGCCGGTGTAGAGAATCCTTCTTGTGTGCAGTGGGAACACCGATACACCTTTAAATGAGTCGTGCTGCAGTTACGTCCTCCAAAAAAAAGCATTCTTTGTTCATTAGACGATCCTGACTGGAAGCATCTATTCCAATTTGGCAACCGCTACAATCTCACAATCTCACGGTGGCGCAGCGGTAGAGTTGCTGCTTTACAGCGAATGCAGCGCCGGAGACTCAGGTTCGATCCTGACTACGGGTGCTGCACTGTAAGGAGTTTGCACGTTCTCCCCGTGACCTGCGTGGGTTTTCTCCGAGATCTTCGGTTTCCTCCCACACTCCAAAGACGTACAGGTATGTAGGTTAATTGGCTGGGTAAATGTAAAAATTGTCCCTAGTGGGTGTAGGATAGTGTTAATGTGCGGGGATCGCTGGGCGGCACGGACTTGGTGGGCCGAAAAGGCCTGTTTCCGGCTGTATATATATGATATGATGATGATGATGACCAGGGGCTGCACAGTGGCGCAGCGGAAGAGTTGCTGCCTTACAGCGCCAGAGACCCAGGTTCAATCCTGACCACGAGTGCTGTCAGTGAGTTTGCACATTCTCCTCGTGACCACGTGGGTGCTCCAGTTTCCTCACACACTCCAAAGACGTACAGGTTTGTAGGTTGATTGGCTGCAATTAAATTGTACATGGTCCCGAGTGTGTAGGATAGTGCTTAGTGTACATGGTGATCACTGGTCTCCACGGACTGAAGGCCTGTTTCCACGCTATATCTCTAAAGTCTAAAGTAAAGTCTAAATGATTGCCAATGTGATTTATTGAAAATGATGTCAATTTTGAATCACAAAGCGCTGAAAGAAACGGCCTCATGTAAAGAAGGGTCTCGACCCGAAACATCACCCATTCCTTCTCTCCAGAGATGCTGCCTGAGCTGCTGTTACTCCAGCTTTTTGTGTCTCTCTTTGCCTTATGTAGGTCCCAGTGGTCCCACCATATTTCTTCTATTAATTTATTTTTTGGTATACAGGCATTGCTGCCAGCATTTATAGTTCTTGTGAAGATGGTGGTGAGCCGCCATTTTGAGCTACTGCAGTCCTTCTGGTTAAGACGTTCCACCGTGCTTTTGGGGAAAGAACTTAAGGAGCTGACCAAGCAACAAAGAAAAACGACTAATGTGTATTTACAAAATGACACAAAGTACTGGAGTAACTCAACGGGTCAGGCAGCATCTATGAGAGAGCATGGAAAGGTGACATTTCGGGTCAGAACCCTTCTTCAGACTCCACCACTTTGAGGCTTTTTTTAAAAACTAGCATCTGCAGTTTCTTGTATCCAGATATATTTCCAAATCTGGATAGTTTGGTTTATTTTTAGTTTACTTTTTAGAGACCATGCTGACCATCGATCATCCACACACACTAGTTCTATGTTATCCCACATTCGCATCCACTCCCTACACACTAGGGGCAACTTTATAGAGGCCTACAAACCCGCACGTCTTTGGGATGTGGGAGGAAACTGGAGCACCCGGAGGAAACCCACACAGTCACAAGGGGAACATGCAAACATGCCAAGGGCACACAGACAGCACCCGAGGTCAGGATTGAACCCGGGTCTCTGGCAGTGGGAGGCAGCAGCTCTACCAGCTGCCATCAAAAATCTTCTAACCCACCACTCTATCTCCAGGTCCCTCAGGTCGGCCGACTTGGGGCTACTGACTATCCCGCGGTCTAGGCTTAAGCTCAGGGGTGACCGCGCTTTTGCGGTTGCAGCTCCTAGACTGTGGAACAGCATCCCTCTCCCCATCAGAACTGCCCCCTCCATCGACTCCTTTAAGTCCAGGCTCAAACCCTATTTCTACTCCCTAGTGTTTGAGGCCCTCTGAGAGGATGCTGTGAACTGTTTATGTATGTGCTGTTATGTTTGTGTGCCATTGTATGTCCGTTCTTAGTACCTGAACTGATGTACAGCACTTTGGTCAACGTGGGTTGTTTTTAAAAATGCTATACAAATAAAATTGACTTGACTTGACTTGACTGTGCTTGAAGTGGAACCTGCAGGTGGTGATGGTGCTATACGGGAGCAGGTGCAGGAACCATGTGAATGTGCACCTTGAGAATGTGTGACACCATTGAACAATACATTATCACCTTCATGTCGTACGTCCAGGTTAATGGACAAAGGCCCAGGGCAGATTAAAGGCAAAAAGAATACCTTGCCACATGATCATCAAACATGTGATTACTTACTTACTTGCTATGACATGCAATGAGTCCATTCAACCAACTGGGTCCACATTTGGCCAGTCAGGTTGGTTCACCAGGAAAACATATTTAATACGTTTTCCCAACGGTGTTTAGTTTAGTTCCGAGAAACAGCGCGGAAATAGGCCCTTCGACCCACCGAGTCCGCGCCGATCAGCGATCCCCGCACATTAATAGTATCCCACACACACACTAGGGACGATTTACACATGTACCAAGATCAATTAACCTACATACCTGTACGTCTTTGGAGTGTGGGAGGAAACCGAAGATCTCGGAGAAAACCCACGCGGTCACGGAGAGAACGTACAAATTCCGTACAGACAGCACCCTTAGTCGGGATCGAACCCGGGCCTCCGGTGCTGCAAGCGCTGTAAGGCAGCAACTCTACCGCTGCGCCACCGTGCCGTTCTTACAAATGCCCTGCAGAAAATTTCAGGTCTCCCACCAGGGAACCCACAGTCCACACCCGCTCCCCAAACATCAGAAGATTGAAGCCTCCCCTACCTGCTCATCCCCAACTGTCTTATTTTGTTTTCAATGCTGACAGAAGATCAGATGCCAAGGCCTGGAGGAGAAAACAAGGAGTGGTGGAGTCACTCATAGAGTCATAGAACCATACAGCGTGGAAACAGGCCCATCAGCCCAACTTGCCCACACCGACCAACATGTCCCATCTACACTAGTCCACCTGCCTGCGTTTGGCCCATATCCCCACAAACCTATCCTCTCCATGTACCAGTCTAAATATTTCTTAAACGTTGCAGTAGTACCTGCCTCAAATACCTCTTCCGGCATTATAATGCATTAGGAGGCCATTCAAACTATTGAGCTGATTGATGAACAGTTATACAGTCATACAGCACAGAAACAGGCCCTTCGGCCCAGCTTGCTCATGCTGGCCAAGGTGCCCCATCGACACAAGTCCCACCTGGCCAAAGCATTACCCATCCAGTCTCTCCCATGATTCTGCCTGAGTTCCTCCAGCACTTTGTGTTTTGCTCAGGATTCCAGGCCTGCAGTTCCATGTGTCAACAAAATAAATATTCTTTCCTTAAATCTCTCTATCTTTCTGACTCTCCTTCCACGTTTAAACTGCTCCGTGATGTATAAACCTTTCAGCAAGTTTTTAATTGCCTGACTTAGCTTCCATTTTTGGTCTAGTCATTATTCTTGTGAAGCACAAATAAAGAAGCTGCACTAATGCAAATTGCGGTAACTTTACACCATCTCCAGCCCTGCCCTCTGCCAAGGTGTTTTTCATAATCTACTCAATCCTTTGACCAAGCTAATTTGGGATTTTATCTTCCATCAGTTTAGTTTTGGTTTTGTGTAAAGGTACAACATGGAAACAGGCCCTTTGGCCCACCGAGTCCACGCCGACCATCGATCATCTGTTCACACTATGTTGTGACCATTTGTTCTATGTTGAACCATTTTCTCATCCAATCCCTACACACTCGGGTCAATTTACAGAGGGCCAATGAACCTACAATTAACGCATGTCTTTGGGATGTGGGAGGAAACCGGAGCCGCCAGAGGAAACCCAGGGGTGAATGTGGAAACTCCACGCAGACATCACCCAAGATTGATTCAGGATTGAACCCGGATCTCTGGCGCCATGAGGCAGCAACTCTACCAGCTGTGCCACTGTGAGCTTTCCTCATTCACTCAATCCTGCAAGCACAGTCCTTTACCTCATGTACTCCATTTCCTCACCCATTTCCCCTTTGAAAGTTATGCAAAAAATATATATATATTTGTGTGGCCATCTTCCAAGATAGTGCCCAACACAGGCGACTATTTGTGTGCTAACCACAGAAGCAGATCTACAAACATATTATAAGAAAATAACTGCAGATGCTAGTACAAATCGAAGGTATTTATTCACAAAATGCTGGAGTAACTCAGCAGGTCAGGCAGTATCTCAGGAGAGAAGGAATGGGTGACGTTTCGGGTCGAAACCCTTCTTCAGTCTGAAGAAGGGTCTCGACCCGAAACGTCACCCATTCCTTCTCTCCTGAGATGCTGCCTGACCTGCTGTTACTCCAGTATTTTGTGAATAAATACAAACATATTATACTCGCTCCACACTCTTATATCTCTAATCTTACAGCAACATTTCTTACTTTAACAATGCTCTGGCTTTACCTTGCACTAAACGTTATTCCCTTATCATGTATCTGTACACTGTAAATGGATCGATTGTAATCACGTATTGTCTTTCTGCTGACTGGTTAGCATGCAACATGCATGCAGCTTTTCACTGTACCTCGGTACACGTGACAATAAACTAAACTTAAACTAAATTGAGAAATATCTTAAAACAGTTCACAGTTCACACATGGAGATTTGCTTCAAAATCAGGCAACTCTTTTAATGCAAAAAACGCTGTATGAATATTGTCTGTCAAATGCTTGTAATTTCCCTTGTACCAATTATCACTCCCTTCTGATTATGTTAATTTTATCAGATTATTTAAGCATGGAAATAAAAAAAGAAGAAATGATAGGAAGAATTAATAACTTATCACAGAAGTGATTACATGGTACTGCTTGCTCTATCCTTATTAGAAAGGCATTAACAAGTTTATCTCAAACCCATTAATGGCTCCATTAAAATGGAGACAATTTCACGGGAACTGCGTTAATAATATCATATGACATTACTACTTTAATAGTAATGCTGATAAATACAAAATGTTAAAATAGATTTTTTGCTTGCCTGTAGTTATTAATTTTGTTGTGTTTCACTCAAGTCTGTAACTGCCAGTCATAGAGATAGCCACTCAAAGAAAGGCCACTATCTCCATCAATCCGTGACCAGGAAGGAACTGCAGATGCTGGTTTACACCGACGATATGCTGGAGTAACTCAGCGGGTCAGGCAGCATCTCTGGAGAAAAGGAACAGGTGACATTTCGGGTTGAAACCCTTTTTTAGACTCAGGGTCTGAATAATCCGTGAACACTATTTGCAGTTATTATTTGATGGGTAATTCGAAAAATAAATAAATCCTTAAATTCATCAATGAATTCACGGTGAGGATTTCACAGCCCATTTTGTTCACTTTTAAAACTCATTAATAGTGAACATACTCGCACAGTTCTGTATGAACAGTACAAAAGGATTAGATAAATGACCCATCGTTTATTTTATTTAGTTTGTGTTTGAGTTTCTTTTGGGAGATCACAGAAGCATCAGTAATTAAGATCTCACAAGATTAATTTTGAGGTTGATTATTTTATAAAATGGGGATTATCACAATGGTTTATTGAGTTTAGTTTAGTTTATTGTCACGTGTACCAAGCTACAGTGAAAAGCTTTTTTGTTGTCATTGCAAGTCATTGGAAAGACAAAACATGATTACAATCAAGCCGTCCAAAGAGTACAGATAAAGGATAAAGGGAATAACATTTAATGCAAGATAAAGTACAGAAAAGGCCAATTAAAGATAGTCTGAGGATCTCCAATGAGGAGCGCTCTCTAGTTTTAGTGATAGGGTGGTTGAGTTTTCCTGATAACAGCTGGGAAGAAACTGTCCCTGAATCTGAAAGTGTGTGTTTTACACATCTATACCTATTTCATGATGGGAGAGGGGAGAAGAGGGAGTGGCCGGGGTGAGACTCATCCTCAATTATCCTGGTGGCCTTCCCGAGGTAGCGTGAAGTATGGATGGGGTCAATGGAGGGAAGGCTGGTTTGTGTGATGGTCTGGGCTGCATCCACAATTCTCTGCAATTTCTTAAGGTCTTGGATGGAGCTGATGGGTCTTCTATTATGGAGCTCTTCTAAGATTTATTCTGGTTAAAGTCAATACGAATCGAGCATGTGAAAGATCATACATAAAGCCTTGCAGAGAGTAGTGCGTTCGGCAGAACGCACCATGGGAACTACACTCGCCCCCCTGCAGGACCTATACATCAGGAGGTGTCGATCGAGAGCAAGCAAGATTATGAGGAACCCCTGCCACCCCAGCAACGGACTGTTCCAGATGCTACGGTCAGGCAAGCGCCTCCGCTGTCACGCTGTGAAAACGGAGAGGATGAGACGGAGTTTCTTCCCACAGGCCATCAGGACTGTTAACTTTTATAATTCCAGGGACTTAATTTTGTCTTCTCTGTATTAACTTTTATTTATATGCTGTAACTGTAATTCTTTTTTCTTGCACAATCCGCAGGCATTGCCACTTTCATTTCACTGCACATCGTGTATGTGTATGTGACAAATAAACTTGACTTGACTTGACATTACACAGAACCCTAGAATTAATGCATGAATAGGCGACATTTCGGATTGTGACCCTTCTTCAAACTGACCCTTCTTCAGACTTCGACCTGAAAAACCCTGAGCCGCTGAGATACTCCAGCACGTTGAGTCTTTATTTTATGGCTGAAGGAAATATCAGTTTCAAATTGTTATTGTTTTTGTGTTTGTGATTGCGAAGCGGTTTGCATAGTCCCATTCATCACAAAACTCTGTTGAAAGAAAATTGTCTTAGTTCCCTATTCGCGCAATAAGTTGATAAAGTTAGGAATGAACTCTTTCAGATTCAGCAGTATTTTTGGAAGCAGATAGTGATTTGCAGACAGCTTTGCTCTTTCCAGTCAGTCAAGTCTCGCAGACTGTTCAGGTCACTGGGAAATCATGAGTTGTCTTTTCAATGACCTGGATGATCAATTAAAGCTTCTGACAGTCGGTCTCCAGCAGCAGGGAGGCACTAGAGTAAATGATTGAAAGAAGTCACCTCACCATATCTGTTAGCCTGCTACAAATCATCAGCCCATTTAATAAAGAGGCTTTCTCCTGAAAGATCAGATTTCTGCCTGGTTTTCATCAATTTCTAATCAATGATTGAAATGTAAAAGTGGAATTGATTAAAAAATAGATTTCAGGAGAAAAAAGTATTAATCCATTAGTCTGGATGCAATTTTAAAAATCGGTCCCATCCTTGTAAAATGAGATGGCTTTGCCCATTGTTACAAACATACCGAGGTTATTGAGAGAGGTCAATGCTTAAGTAGTTGACTAATAGGTCATTTCCAGGTTGGGAGTCTGTAACTAACATAAGTTGCTATGAGGGTTTAGACTGTGGCCCCACTGTTATAGCCCACATGCACATTGCATCCTGTGCTGCCAAGAAAATCAGTGTTGAGAGGCAGACAGACACGATTTTGACTACCCTGAAGTCTATGATAATTGTAACGACACAAAATGCTGGAGTAACTCAGCGGGACAGTCAGCATCTCTAGATAGAAGGATTGGATGATGTTTCGGGTTGAGACCCTTCTTCAGACTGAGCATCAGGGGAGAGAGAGTTACAGGGATAAGGAAGTGTAAGAGATCAAAATAAATGAAGATCAAGGAAAATGTAGAATAGATCATTGTTAGCGAGGGAAAGTGACAACACAGCAAACAGAGATATAATGTAATCAGGGGGACAGTCAGACTGGTCGGAGAACTGGGAAGGGGGAGGGATGGAGAAGGAAAGCAAGGGTTACTTGAAGTTTCAGAAGTCAATATTCATACCGCTAGGGTGTAAGATACCCAAGCGAAATATGAGGTGCTGTTCCTCCAATTTGTGCTGGGCCTCACTCTGACAATGGAGGAGGCCCAGGGTGGTCAGCGTGGGAATGGGAGGGGGACTTAAAGTGTTTAGCAACCAGGAGATCAGGTAGGTTTAGGCAGACTGAGCGAAGGTGTTCAGCGAAATGATCGCCGAGCCTGTGAGTGATCTCGCCAATATGTAGGAGTCCATGCCTGGAACAACGGATACAGTAGATGAGGTTGGAGGAGGTGCAAACGAACCTCCGCCTCACCTGAAAAGACAGTCGGGGTCCTTGGTAGATGAGGTTGGAAGTGTAATTGGACTTGAGAATCTGATAGTTGGAGGAAGGTAGCTGTTCCTGAACCTAGTGATTTGGACCTTCAAGCCTCTGTACCTCCTGCCTGACAGTAGCAGTGAGAAGAGGGTACGGCCCGGATGTGGGGATCCTTGATGACAGATGCTGCCTTCTTGAGGCCGCGCCCCATGTACATGCTCTCGATGGTGGAGAGGCTGATGATAAATAGACTCTTGGCTTCTCACCCCACGACTGGTTTGATGATGGTCTATCACAGGTATTGTCCTCTCCACCCACTGAGAGCATTCATGAGGTGCTGCCTCAAGAAGGCGGCATCTATCAAGGATCCCTACATCCAGGCCGTAAATCTTTGGGCAGAAAGTACTGAAGTCTGTCCCACACAACTTGGTTCAGAAATACCTTTATTCCTACAACTATCAGGTTCTTGAACCGACTTGTACAACCCTAATTCTACCTCAGCAATGGATCATTTGGAACACTTCTTGCACTACCATGAACTTGTATTTTTTTCCTTTTTTTTGTTGCACTAATGATGTTTCTCCCCAGAATTTTTTATCTTTTTACTGTCTTATGAATTTATGTGTAAGTTATGTATCATTTATGTTTTGTATGTTTGTCTGAGTCTGGGCACGTTATTGTTTTGTTTTTGGCACATTCTTTTTTCTTTTCAGTGTCTTGTGGAATTGATGTGTACTTTTATGTTTTTGGTGTGTGTTTTTTCTGAGACTTTGTGCATTAATAGACACAAAATGCTGGAGTAACTCAGCGGATCAGGCAGCATCTCTGGAGGACTGGAAACATGCCTATTCATTCTTCCAAAAATGCTGCCTGACGCACTGAGTAACTCCAGCACTGTGGGTTTTACTTCAAATTAGTACAGATATCTCAACTATTCAAAGCATTTTATCGTAATCCTGTATCTCAAATGCAGTTTCCTCAAATCTCACCAACAGCTCCCATGTCTCTTTTTTTTGTAAACCGTAAGTGTAACAAAGTACTTAAGTACATGCTAAGATACAACGCATCATTGTATTGAAGCACTTACATCATAGGACCTGCAGTACATTACAGCTCCGAGCTGCTACATCTACTGCGTGACGTAGGCGAGTTCTTAATATTATAAAGCACGTACTAGGCGGGACTACTACTAACAAGCACTATGACTGGCTAGCATGCAATAGCCCATCTACATCTCTTCTTGTAGAAATAAAGGAACAACAGTAGCTTAAGCAATGAAAAGGTATTCAGCTGAAGAAGGGTCCCGACCTGAAACACCACCTATCCAGATTTGATGCCTGACCCACTGAGTTACTCCAGCACCTGGTGTCCTTTTTCTAAACCGGCATCTGCAGTTCCTCATTTCTACTTCTTTCTATCAATCGTATTTGTTTCTACGTGTACGGTCCAATGTTTTGTTTTTGGCTCATTCATTTCGCTCTCTTGCAGAATTGATGTATATTTTATGTTTTTGTGCGTTTGTCTGCCTCTCATGGTGCTGCAGGTGAGATTTGCATTGTACCTGTAGCTCACCTGGAACTTGTGCATCTGACACTAAGGTGGAGGTGACATGAGGAGGGTGAGCCGCAGGATGTCCAGGGAGCAGTTACTGGTCCGAAGATAGTCACGAAAAGCTGGAGTAACTCAGCAGGTCAGGCAGCATCTCTGGAGAGAAGAAATGGGTGGCATTTTGTGTTGATACCCTTCTCCAGACTCACTGGTCCTCCAGGTGAGGCGGGGAGCAGTCACTGGTCCTCCAGGCGCGGGGGCGCTGCAGTCACTGGTCCTCCAGGCACAGGGGCGCTGCAGTCACTGGTCCTCCAGGCGCGGGGGCGCTGCAGTCACTGGTCCTCCAGGCGCGGGGGCGCTGCAGTCACTGGTCCTCCAGGCGCGGGGGGGGGGGGGGCTGCAGTCACTGGTCCTCCAGCAGCGGGGGCGCTGCAGTCACTGGTCCTCCAGCAGCGGGGGCGCTGCAGTCACTGGTCCCCCAGGCGCGGGGGCGCTACAGTCACTGGTCCTCCAGCAGCGGGGGCGCTGCAGTCACTGGTCCTCCAGGTGTGGGGACGAGGCAGTCACTGGTCCTCCAGCAGCGGGGGCGCTGCAGTCACTGGTCTTCCAGGTGTGGGGGCGAAGCAGTCAACGACGCGGCCGTCGCTCGTCCCCGCTGACAGGAGCCCTGCGCGCCCCCGCGGCCGGAGTCTTCGGTCCGCCCGGCGGCGCAAGATGGCGGCGGAGGAGGAGGTGGCGGAAGGCGCGGCGAGCTCCGGCGTGCTGGCCGAGATCTTCAGCAGCCCCCTCAACGTCACCCTACTGCTCATCTGCCTCTTCCTGCTCTACAAGATCGTGCGCGGCGAGCGGCCGAGCAACGACGACTCCGCCGCCCAGGAGCCGCAGCTGCCCAGCCTCCGGAGGGACTTCACCCCGGCGGAGATGCGGCCCTTCAACGGGCAGCGCGACCCCCGCATCCTCATCGCCGTCTGCGGCAAGGTCTTCGATGTCACCAGGGGCAGCAAGTTCTACGGAGAAGGTGGGGAACTCCCTCCCCTCAAGCTCCCCCCCCTCTACCTCAATCTCCCCCCGATCCCCCTCCTCTTCCCTCTCGACCAAGCACTCTCCTCTCCTCCGCGATCCCTGCTACTCTCCTCACCCTCAACCCCCTTCCTCCTCATCCCCCTCCTCTTCACCTCACTCCTCTCCTCACCCTCAACCCCCCCTCCTCCTCTCCACCCAATGCCCCCTCCTCTCCTCACTCCACTCCCTCCTCACTCCAACCCCCTCCTCACCCTCAACCCCCCATCTCCTCTCCACCAATGCCTCCTCCTCTCGTCACTCCCCTCCTCTCCTCACTCCACCCCTCCTCCTCACTCCACCCCCTGCTCCTCACTCCACTCCCTCCTCCTCACTCCACCCCCTCCTCACCCTCAATCTCCCCTCCTCACCCTCAACCATCCTCTCCTCTCTCCATCCCCTTCCTCTCCTCACCCTCAACCCCCCCCCTCCTCTCCTTGCCTCCATTGTTTTCCCCCAATTCCCCCTCTACTTGTTCCCCCAAATCTCCCCTAATCCTTGCCATCAATCCCCCTTCTTCTCCATGAGCCCCCATCCCCTTATTGCCCACAACCCCCCTTCCTCTTCATGCGCCCTCCAATCTACCCTCCTCTCCTCGCCCCAATCCCCTCACTTTCCTTGCCCATCGATCCCCATCTCAATCCCGATCTTCCACTTGTCTCCTTGTTACCCCGATGTCCCTCTCCTCTTTACCCCCCCCTCCATACACTCTCCTTTCCTCAATACCTAATCCTTCCCGACCCTTTGCTTAGACTGTGCCCGTCGCTCGTTCACACATGGGCAGTGAGTTCCCCTGCATCCAGTGCTCCAAAGTAATTCTGCTGTAGGTCAATAAGTTTTATTTGTGACATTGCCCTGTGACCTTGAAGTTCTGAGAGATTGGCAGATTTTTCTCCTAAGGTTTTTGTTGAGTTCAAAATACTACCCTCAGGATGTGTTCGACTTGTTAATAAACAGCTGTCGTGGCTAAAATGAGTACTGCCTTGTCTATTGCACCATACTGAAAAAAATCATTTTTCCAGGAACCTTCTGTTCTGGAATCTATTTTCTGGTATCTTAATGGTAATGAAGTATTTTGAACAATTGGTAACTGAAATATCTTCAAATTGGAATGTTTCTTTGAATCAGTTATGCTGATATACTAAAACTTGTAAAATATAGAGGGATCAATAGAATAATCTGTTTTATCATCCAGTTTAGCAAACCACTGTATGGTCATTACCATACCAAATTGTACTAACTTGATAAGATCTCAAAATAGAACACATAGTGGATTAATAAAACCTTCTCATTAAACTGTACACCAAATACTATTTAGTTTGAGGTGAGTTTGGCCATTGAACTGAAGACTAAGCCAAGCCATCTTGAATACTTGTGAATCTATCTTATGCATTTCATTCCTGTTTTTATTGTGGAGCTAGCTGGTTGAATGAATGTAATTGTTCAACTTCACCAAAATTCAGAGCTAGCTCTGCTCTCAGGGGTAGGTTCTAAATAGCTTTGGGCCGTATTAGAAGTTTCCTTAAATGTTATGTTTCCTTACATCCATTTTGGAAGATTGCAGGTGGTTTTTCCAGACAACTGGAAATTATTAACAAGTAAGGATAAAATGCATCAAGGCAATGGAGATTTAGGATTACTTTTAAAAACAACAGCTTCTCAAGCTTTGACTTTTTCTAATATTCCTTGAATGAAGTGGATATAAGTTCATATAATGAAGTGGGTGAAACCTTCCGATGTCACTCCTGATAGTGGACCTGAAGCAAAAATACTGTTGTCAAGGTGGAAACAGTAAATAGAAATGTTGTCAAGCTAGAAAGGGTACAAAGAAGATTTATGAGGATGTTGCCAGGACTAGAAGGTCTGAGCTACAGGGAGAGGTTGAATAGGCTGGGATTCCATTCCTTGGAGCGCGGGAGGATGAGGGGGTGATCTTATAGAGGTGTATAAAATTATGAGAGGAATCGATCGGGTAGATGCACAGAGTCTCTTGCCCAGAGTAGGTGAATCGAGGACCAGAGGACATACGTTCAAGGTGAAGGAAAAGATTTAATAGGAATCTGGTGGGTAACTTTTTCACACAACGGGTAGTGGGGGTATGGAACAAGTTGCCAGAGGAGGTAGTTGAGGCTGGGACTATCCCATCGTTTAAGAAACAGTTAGACAGGTACATGGATAGGACAGATTTGGAGGGATATGGAGCAAACGGGCAGGTGGGACTAGTGTAGCTGGGACATGTTGGCCGGTGTGAGCAAGATGGGCTGAGTGGCCTGTTTCCACACTGTATCACTCTATGACTATGACTCTAAATAAAACTTTTATTGTGAATTTCAGTATTTTAACATATAAATGGATCATCACTTATGTAGCTAAATCTAAGAGATTGTGAATTTTTGATGCAGAGCTCTTCACAATATTTCTGAAATGGTATTTGTATTGACTGTAATTAGCCCATTGTGGAAAAACTTCTGCTTGCATGAAAACACGAAGATTAATCATGTTGAGCACCGCTAATTGTAACGATTTGCCCAAATAACCTTCAGTGCTTTGCAGTTCAAATGCCTATAAACAAACTAACTTGGCATCATGTTCGATGCAAACGTTGTGGGCTGAAGGGCAAGTTCCTGTGTTATACTGTTCCATGTTCTAAAAACCGATACAGCTGTGCTGGTAAATGGAACAGTGATCCCTTTGAACAAATAGTCTTATTCTCAAAAACAAACAAAAATGAATTGAAAACAGAAAATGCTGGAAGTATTCAGCAAATCACCTTTGGAAAGGGAAACAATTAATATTTTAGAGCAATGGCTTTTCATGAAAATCTAATTTTAATATGGTGGTTTGAGTTTTAGTTTAAAAGATATTTTTTACCATGAATGGAGAGATGGGAATAGACTTTTTCACCCAGAGAGTTGTGAATCTGAAATTCTCTGCCACAGAAGGCAGTGGAGGCCAATTCACTGGATGTTTTCAAGAGAGAGTTAGATATAGCTCTTAGGGCTAATGGAATCAAGGAATATGGGGAAAAAGCAGGGACAGGGTACTGATTCTGGATGATCAGCGATGATCATATTGAATGGTGGTCCTGGCTCAAAGGGCCGAATGGCCTACTCCTGCACATACTTTCTATGTTTCAAATCATTGTACTGATTCCATCATTCTAGTAGATTACATTTGAAACGTTGCCTGGATTGTGTGGGGCTAGGGGGATGGATTTTTCTTATGAGAAGAGATTAAATAGACTGGCCTATACTCTCTAGAGTTTGGAAGATTGAGCCGGCAAAATTCTCATTCTTAACGTTTTGGATTTTAATGGGATCAATGGGTACAGAGACTAGTGTAGGTCAGTGGCACTGAGGGAGAAGTTCATCGTGGTCTGAGTGAATGCTCCCATTCTCCATTGTGCTCTTCTCCCATCCCTCTCTCTTATGCTCTTACAACTATGCTCCTTATCCTCTGCAGCAAATTAAGATCACAAAAAACAAAACAAAAACTACAGGTCAGGCAGCATCTATTTTTCTTTGCGGATCCAAAAATACTGAAGAACAGTGGTCTTTGGAAGTGGCTGATATAATTCCACTTGGTTGTCAGTCTTTCACCTTGGTTGATTTCTCTCAGAGAAATCCATTTAAACTAGCAAAAGTAAAATAATCGGTGCTGTTTCCAGTTAAAGTGATTGTACTGACTGTAGGAAGGGTACTCATTCACTGCTAAGTTACTGTTTTTGTCCTAATGCATTGTTATTTCATCTGCTGCATTAGTTTTATAGAGGGCAAAATATCCCTTGAAGGAGAAGGTTGTACTAACAAATTGCATGTGTTTTGGTTAGGTGCTCCTTACGGCGTGTTTGCTGGAAGAGATGCCTCAAGGGGCCTTGCTACATTCTGTCTGGAGAAAGAGGCACTGAGAGATGAATATGATGACTTGTCTGATCTTAATACCATGCAGCTGGAAAGTCTTCATGAGTGGGAAATGCAGTTCAATCGTAAGTCTTATGGATTGACAAAGGTCTTCCAGTTGTGTATTGTGGCCCAGGAGGTCTGTCAAATGCAATTCAGGGCTGTTAGAGGGCGTGCGTGGGCCACAACACACAATTAGTTTGTGTTGTGTTGTACAACCCTGCCAATTGTACGATTCTTCTCCGTAATGTTTGTGTTCTTGAAAAGTTTGTGTTCACACACTATTATATGGAATCTGTGTAAACGTCTGCTGAATTCTTATCTGAAATCCTTAAATTTTGATGTTTCAACAGCAAATGTTGCACTCTGAGATCTTACTAGGAGTGGCTCACTGCCATTTTGCATAGCTAGCAGATCCTCTTTGTAATGGATGACTTATTGTGAGTTAGCATTATGGAGGAGAGAAACATATAAACAAATATAAATCGACGCAGAGCAGAAATGTGCAAAGAAATATAGAAAATAGGTGCAGGACTAGGCCATTCGGCCCTTTGAGCCAGCATCGCCATTCAATATGATCATGGTTGATCATCCAAAATCAGTACCCCGTTCCTGCTTTCACGCCATATCCCTTGATTCCATTAGCCCTAAGAGCTATATCTCATTCTCTCTTGACTACATCCAGTGGATTGGTCTCCGCTGTCGTCTGTGGCAGAGAATTCCACAGGGGCTGCAAGGCAGCAACTGTACCACTGCGCCACCGTGTCACCCTGTTTTAACAAATGATTGACGGTGCA
The DNA here is from genome assembly GCF_053455715.1 of Rhinoraja longicauda. Taxonomy (NCBI): domain Eukaryota; kingdom Metazoa; phylum Chordata; class Chondrichthyes; order Rajiformes; family Arhynchobatidae; genus Rhinoraja; species Rhinoraja longicauda. Next base: position 8,680,725 of record NC_135967.1, on the reverse strand, counting down.
GAGAGCAGGGATTGGATTCTCCCTCGAGTCCCAGGGAGAAAATTGAAGAATTTATAAAACCTTTATGAATTTCCAGATTTATACCAATCCACAAAACTATACTTAAGTGCAAATAAAGATGTAATTACTATTAATAATCTTTAACGATACACAACATGGAAATAAAACTGCTTCATTACAAGTTGGGGAACTACGATTATTGTTGAGGAAACAGCATTTTTTTTGTCCCTGCATTCAAAATGCATCCTTTTTGGCACAAGCCGCAGGATTGTCAGTTAATTCTACCAAACGCCTCTTTGCAGTCACAATTTTATTAATGTGTTTCAGAGAGGTACAATTACGTTGGGAAACTCCTGAAGCCTGGAGAAGAACCCACAGAATACACTGATGAAGAAGATACAAAAGAAGCTAAAGAATTGAAGAAAGACTGAAGTTCTGCAGCTGCGAGAGATCTATTTTTGTAGAATCGATCACACAAGAACATTGCATTTTTGAAGTAAATTTCTTGGAGCCTGGGGAGGGCACGATTTTAACAACAGTTAAGAACTCATCACTGCTGCAGACGTTTTATGTCAGAGTATCGAGTGAAACCTTGGAGAAAACACGTTAAGTTGTATGTAGGAGGTTTGCCATTCCAAATAACATTGAACAAGAAATACTGTAAAACTATAATAACACTATTCATCCCAGTCAAAACAAGGCAATCTAGTCCGTAATTAAGATGCTCAGTTCATTCAGGTTAATCTGAAATGTCTGTGGAAAGTTTGCCTCATTTCTTTAATATTAGATAGAGGACTAAAGGCTTTTGCCAGTTTGTTAATTCAGTTCATGAAAGTTACCACATAGTTCATCCAATCGATGTCAACATTTACCTTTCACAAGGGCATTTTGTATTAATCGCATTCCTGAGACTCAGCTTGTGTGTTGCCATAGAATTGAGCAACACACGGCCATTTTACTGCTGTGTGGAGCTACCATAAAGTCAGCTGTTAATTTTGCCCAGTGGTGTAATTTTTCTACTGCTTATGCAACATAACCCTTCTAATCAGGTTTAATGCCTCAGTGGCAGGGTGTGATAACCAACACAATAAGGCAGATAATTTCTAAGGGTTGATTTTGCAGGAAGTGTCACGGAAAGTCTATCAGTCAAAAACACATTCTCTTTAAAATAATGAGCTTATGAACCAAATCATTTAAATATGCACACAAAATTATTCCAGCAGGATGTTTAGTTTGAGCATGTTTTTTCTAATTGAAGGAATAATGTGAACTTTAATCTGCGTTCTTGTCTCATCTTGTACATTCGTCATTAAGTGTAGAAGTGTGAAAGGTGATTTCTTTAAAGGTTGACTTTTCAAAAAAAATTAATCACCCATGTATCTACTAACAAGATATTATTGAATCTGTTTAAAGATATACCAGGTAATACTGGTAGCCTGTTTATCTTTTTGTTGAAATAAAAAAATGTCACTACTTGGAATTTAAAAAGTAGCGTGATTTAACTGTGTAAAAATGGGCACTTGGAGTACATTTACTGAATGTCCTATCTTTCAGCTCTCTCCTTTGGCACAATTAGTCAATAAAGTTAATAATATAGTAGGACCCCATGGTTAGAGAGTTCATATTCCACTAAGCAGCGAAGAAATGAGTCGCAGTAACATACACTATAGATAATGAATGTCTCTCATACCCACACCGATACCCACTCATCTCCCCATCCATATGACCTTGCAAGCAAACGATAAGGACTCTCAAATTGACTTTATTGCTGATTTCAAAACTAGTAACGTCTGCCTAAATGCATGTTTTAGTTTTAGAAATATAGCGTGGAAAGAGGCCCTTCATCCCACTGAGTCCATACCGATCAGCAATCACGTTCAATCCTACACACTAGGGACAACTTACAGAAGTCAATTAACCTGCACGTCTTTGGAACGTGGGAAGAAACCTGAGCACCCGGAGAAAACCCATAAGGTCACAGGGAGAACGTACAGACAGCACCTGTAGTCAGGATTGAACCCAGGTCTCTGGCGCTGTAAGGCAGCAACTCTGCCACTGCGCCACAGTGTGTGCTTATATCAGTAAACTTTAATTAGGAAATTTGATTTCAATCTTTCATATCCTCAAATTTTGTTTAAAATCATATCTGCTAAATATTTTCAGTAGCAAATTATTGCCAAACTATTTTAATTCTATGTATATTAATAGTTGTGATATATATTGATCACCAACATAAACCAGCACATTTTCATTTCATTTGCAATAATTTAAACATCTAAGTCAAACCTGATATCAATTAATTGTACATTAAGTAATGTGAAAACTGCATTATTATTATCATATCATATCATATCATATCATATCATATATCTACAGCCGGAAACAGGCCTTTTCGGCCCTCCAAGTCCGTGCCGCCCAGTGATCCCCGTACATTAACACTATCCTACACCCACTAGGGACAATTTTTACATTTACCCAGCCAATTAACCTACATACCTGTACGTTATTGTTGAATACGGCATATTCATTTTGTTAAAAGCTTTAGTTGTTGAACGTTTTTGTATTGTAAACTTTCCTTGCATGCTCTTTGAGCCTCTTCACAATTTCATTCACTGCCATTGTAAGCACCAAGTACCCACCATTTGCTTACTTGGATGCTGGTATATGGTGATGCATGGGTGCCTAACTAGTGCTCTGTTAAGTAGGCAAGCGTCATGGAGCATTGACTCTGAATATCGCTCTAGTTTTCTTTTGTCACCATCGGTCAGGTATAAAAGCTTGTTAACAGCCTTCAACCTCCAGCATGCTTAACGACTTTGGCTTGAATAACTTCAATTACAGGTGGTGTTCTGGGATGCTATCTCGCTGCAGGTGAAGGTGCATAAGTGGGTTATTGCAGCATTCAGTAAAAAAATACACTTAAACATAGTTTAAGCAGCTCTACCAGCTGCAGTTAATAGAGCTGTTGCCTCGCAGCACCAGAGACCTGGGTTTGATCTTGATCTCGATCTCGGTAACTGTCTGGAATTTGCACATTCTCTGTCAGCTAAAAGCAGTACTGCTTTTTCCCCATATTCCTTGAGCCCTAAGAGCTAAATTTAACTCTCTTGAAAACATCCAGTGAATTGGCCTCCACTGCCTTCTGTGGCAGAGAATTTCACAGATTCACAACTGGGTGAAGAAGTTTTTCCTCATCTCAGTCCTAAGTGGCCTACCCCTTATTCTTAAACTGTGAACCCTTGTTCTGGGCTTCCCCCAACTTCGGGAACATTTTTCCTGCATCTAGCCTGTCCAAAACTTTAAGAATTTTATGTGTTTCTATAACATCCCCTCTCATCTTTCTAAATTCCAGTGAATACAAGCCCGGTCGACCCATTCTTTCATCATAGGTCAGTCCCGTCATCCCGGGAATTAAGCTGGTGAACCTACGCTGCACTCCCTCAACAGCAATAATGTCCTTCCTCAAATTAGGGGACCAAAATTGCACACACTACTCTAGGTGCGGTCTCACCAGGGGCCTGTAGTGCAGTAGTACAGGGCCTCCGTGCTCTGAAACTCAAATCCTCTCGGGTCAACAAACTGTTAGCTTTCTTCACTGCCTGCTGTACCTGCATGCTTACTTTAGTGAGTAATGTACAAGCACACCCAGGTCTCGCTGCACCTCCCCTTTTCCTAATCTGACGACATTCAGATAATAATCTGCCAATTGCCACCAAAGTGGAAAACCTCACATTTATCCACATTATACTGCATCTGCCATGTATCTGGCCTCTCAACCTATCCAAGTCACCCTGCAACCTCATAGCATCCTCATCGCAGCGCACACTGCCACCCAGCTTTGTGTCATCCGCAAACTTGGAGAAGCCACATTTAATTTCCTCATCTAAATTGTTTGTAAATAGTTGTGGCCCCAGCACAGAGCCTTGCGGCATCCCACTAGTCACTGCCTGCCATTCTGAAAAGGACCCGTTAATTCCTACTCTTTGCTTCCTGTCTGCCAACCAGTTCTCTATCCATGTGTCAATACCTTACCCCCAATAACGTGCTCTAATTTTGCACACTAATCTCTTGTGTGGGACCTTGTCAAAGGTTTCTTAAAAAGTGGAGTTACATTGGCTACCCTCCAGTCCACAGGAACTGATCCATAGTTGAGAGAACATTGGAAAATGATCACCAATGCATCCACGATTTCTGGGGCAACCTCCTTGAGTACTGTGGGATGCAGACCACCAGGCCCTGGGGATTTATCTGCCTTCAGTCCCAACAGTTTACCAAACACCATTTCCTGACCAATGTGGATTCCCTTCAGTTCCTCCCTCCCACTAGATCCTCGGTCCCTGAATATTTCTGGTAGATTGTGTCTTCCCTAGTGAGGACAGAATCAAAGTATTTGTTTAACTGTTCTGCTATTTCTTTGTTTCCCATTATAAATTCACCTGTCTCTGATTGTAAGGGACCTACATCTGTCTTCACTAATCTTTTCCTTTTTACGTAGCTGAAGAAGTTTTTAGAATCATTTTTTTATATTCCCCGCAAGCTTTCTTTCATGCTATTTTTCTCCCCCTCTTAATTAAGGACTTTGTCCTCCTCTGTTGAGTTCTAAATTTCTCCCAATCCTTCGGAGTTCTGCTTCCTCTGGCCAATTTGTTTGCCTTTTCCTTGGATTTGACACAATCCGTGTTTTACCTCGTTAGCCACGATTGAACCGCCTTCCCCGTTTTATTCGCCGGACGGATGAACCCGCCGGGCAGTCCTGTGAGAGTGGAGTAACCCAGCGGGGCAGTCCACAGAGAGTGATCCAGCTGGAGGGGGGGCCGCCGAGAGGAAAGAGGGACTCGGCTGGGGGTGCCGTATGCAACAGGAGATCTGGTTCGCCGCTGCGAGAAGATAAGATGTACCAAGAACTTTTGAAACTGCGCTAGAAAAGTGGCGGAACTTTGTGTACTACCCGGGTGAAGTCTGGTGTTTGATTTTACAGCATTGTATGCAAAAAAAACACAAGAATTTCATTCCATGTGACAATAACGTATCATTGAGTCATTGTTACAGTTCAAATCACTGTCGTTTTAGTTTCAAGTAATCATCAGCTGGGAGTAGCACAAACGATTCTGAGCTAAATCTCTAAATTATATTTTCATCTGCTTGTCTCCCTCAGAAATGCAGCAGGTCACGTTACAAACATTTTACAGGGACAATTACATTTATTTGACAATCTACAACTAAACTTTAAATACAAAGATTCAAACAGTGCAGATTAACCATCGAAGACTGAACATTATTTGAAACTTACATGTTTGTTAGCGCTAAAGGTGACTTCTCTCACAAAATAGATTGTCAAAATAGATTAACAAAAATGTGTTATTTTAATCAACAGTCAGAACTGAGCTAGGTGACTGGAAAAAAATGAGATGAGCTAATACAAAGACTGGGGGAACAGTAGTGCTCGGGGCTGCAATTAAAGATAGGTCATCTTTGCCATGTTCATTTATGTGGGAGGCAGGAAAATAATGGTAATTTAGGCTCAGATTTCTCTTTCAGCTTGCTGCATCTCTGACATTGTTGCAGAAGGGACAGAATCGCATTTGAGTAGCACTTTGCACTTCCTCACACTGCCATAAAATACGTTGGTCAGTGAATTCGCTTTGAAATGTCACTGAAGTAAGTCAGACAAACATGGCGTGCAACATTTGCACCACCAGCAATGAAACTGTGGCCTGGTCTTGATTTCCCCAGCCAGACCCATCTGGGAAAGTGACAATGTTGTTGGGAGGAGGCAGTTTACCATTTAAATTTACAGGAACACTTGTGAAATATTTTATTTTCTCTTCCATTGCAATAATCTCTGTTAAGCATTCTTACACGTGTGTGTCGACTCTCTAAAAGGTAGCTTTGCACTCTTAGATCAGTTCACCAGAAATGAAGAGTTAGTTGTTCATCAGCTGGACAGGTAACACCGTTGCATTTATTCTCCCAATATTCATACTTCAGATACGTTTAGTTTGCTACTCTGTTCAAATCAGTTAATTCAAATATTTTGGTTCGGTAAAAACCCTGACTGCATTTTTTGACAAGATCAGTGGAATTTTTTTGAAAGTTAGGTATTTCGGTAAAAGCCATATTGCTAAAGTGTGGAGGATGGAATGCTGAGTGATTATCATTCCAGTCAGAGCTCCTAAATCATTTGATTCATTGTGATTCCCCTTTTTTGCTCACTTGCAGTGAAGTTTGTTCACACCAGCTTTGTACTTGTTTATCTTTTGTTCACACACATTATCATCAATAATTCTATAGGAAAATAACTGCAGGTGCTGGTACAAATCGATGGTATCACAAAATGCTGGAGTAACTCAGCAGGTCAGGCAGCATCTAGGAGAGAGGGAATGGGTGACGTTTCGGGTCGAGACCCTTCTTCAGACTTCTTCAGAATCAATAATTCTATGGTCACCAGCAAAATGCTTGTGAAAATATGTCTGGGTTCCATTTGCCCCCAGCTCAAGCTCAAAATCTCTCTCACGAGGCCAATAATCCCCGAGGAAAGCAGGGCGAATATTAAAACCTCTCTCAGAACTGCTATGGTTATCTAAACATTCATTCCACATGTGTTTCCAATGAGCCTGCTGTTGGATCCTGTTAGAATCCAGAGGATTGTGTGTATGTTTATTGTTCTTGTCTTCGGGGATGACTTTGGTCCTTGAGTTCTTTCTTTGCTTTTTGTTCTTTACTTCATGGCTGAAGACATCGCACAGTTGGTTGGCCAAGAACAATTCTTTGCGAGGAATCTCTCCCAAATCTTTCCCATTCCATGAACCTTTCCACTGGTGCCCACTGCAAGGCTTGTAGGGACTGTCTGATTCTTCTTTGAACTTGCTTTTGTTTTCTTTGCATGAATATTTGACGTCACTCCCACACCTGGCTGGAAAGGGCTTCACATCATCGTACGTTTCAGACTTCTTATTAGATGTTTGTTTTGAGGCAACTTGGTAAAATCCCGACTCACAATGAGACAAATCGGTGTCAGCACTGTACTCATAAACATTGCCTTTGTGCATACGTTGTATTTTTCTATTCGACCCACTCCGAGCATTCACGGTTTCTTTGCTAGTACAATCAGGTGGAGCCTTGTACTGGGAGTTCAACAACAAGCTGCTGTCGTGGTTACTTGCATTCCTGCACTGATCACTCTCCTGGAGTCTTGGGCGAACCACATCATCCTGAGAGTTTTGAATTGAAATCTTCCAGTTGGTAATGGGATTTCTCCATGGTTCCTTGGACGATATCCTTAGGTCCTTAATTTCTACTCTTGGATTCTCAAGATGACCCGTGAACCTGCCATCTCGGTTCTTGAATTTGCAGCCCGATACAGCACCACCATCTGTATCTTTCATGTGCAGTCGGTAGGCACTGGCAAAATCTTCCTCCAAATCCACTCGGCTTCCAGAATCCTTCCACTTTACCTGGAGCTTTTCATCGCACTCCCTCACCTGATGATTGCTGCGACTGCTGAAGTCTCTCCGTGGCTCTCCTGGCTTGCTGGCAGCGATCGTCCATGTGTAGTTGCGGCCAAGGTGATAACCTGCCCAGGTGTTGCGCCTTGCACCACTGGTCCTGCAACAGAGAGGGCTCGACTTGTTCCGCAGGTCTACCCGAAGGCCTTTCCCGCTGTCCGAGACTGTCCTACACCAGCCCGGGCGATCTCCAGGCTCTATGGCACCATAGAGGAGATTTGCATGGTTGGAATCCAAAGGGTAAAGGAGCTGATGGTAACTGTGCAACTGGCCGAGGAAGTCCTCACACTGGTACAGGCGACGGCGGCTCAGGTGGTCTACAGAAGTGACGTCCCGTGAACATCCATTGGGCAAACGGTTATCGTAGCTCCTTGCCCCCAAGTGACGTGGGCGTGTGCTGTAGTCTTGCTTCACAGTGAATTGCAACAACTCGGATTGACAAGTTGTGGAGATGTCTACCTGGGCTGGTTTGAGACTGGACAAACGACACTCTTGCTGCAACCCAGTGGGAGGTAGTGAGGAGGTGTGTGGGAAGCTGGTGTATCGGGAAGACAAAGGCTCTGCTGTTGCGGTCCATGACCTGTGCACCTTCCCAACAAAGTTCTCATCTGCTCCCTGCCGCCATGCACCTGACTTCACCCTTTGTGGGCACTTTCTCCTCGTTGCATCTCCATCCCCTTTCTTCAGTTCGCCACCCCTCACATCCTCACACCAAACCCTTTTCATCTGGTTGCACCTCACCATGTCTCTCTCGGGAAGATGGCTCCTCTGGACCTTCATTTCCTTTCGCAAACAAACACAGAGTAAATAATTTGTGCAGTTGAAAGATAACGGAGACTAGTCCACCCACTGTTGACTACTTCCCAACCTCAGAATGTAGGCATCTCCAGCAAACCCAGGACTCATGGCTGACACCTGACTTCTCTTGAGGAGTGGGGCAGCGCAGTCGAGCTGCTGCCTTACAGCGCCAGGCACCCGTGTCCGATCCTAACTACAGGTGCTGTCTGTACAGAGTTTACAGACAGAACCTCTGTGTCCGTGGGTGACAGAGACCCGTGACCTGCGTCCCACCGTTTTCCTCCCACATTCCAGAGACGTGCAGGTTTGTAGATTAATTGGCTTTGGTAAAAAGATTGTAAATTGTCCCTAATGTGTAAGATGTGCAGGGGTCGCTGGTTGGCGCGGACTCAGTGGGCCAAAGGGCCAGTTTCTGCGCTGTGTCCCTAAAAATAAAAAAAGTGCCAATTGAGAATTCTGGATCTACTATGGTCTATGTGGTTCCCAGAGACAATGGCAGAAAACCAATATAGGTCCAAGGCGGGTGGTCTGTACCCTCTGATTTGAAAGTATGTGCCCCTTCAATGGAGGAGTTGGTGAAAACCCTTGAATGGTTGTTTCAGATAACAACATAGGCCAACACCAAGTAGGGGGTTAAAGGGCAAACAATCAAACCCCCAGACCGAACGCAAATCAAGTTGGTTTACGTTGAAGAGTCGCCAAACTCCAGAGCACACGAGGAGATCAGTAAGCCATCCATCTCGATGATTCCTCCTCTCAGTCCACAACTTGGACTAAACTTTCCAAACATTTCCCCTCTCACCTTACAGCTTTGCCCTCTGGCGATAGACATTTCCACCCTGGGAAAAAGTTCTGACTATCTACCATATCTATGCCTCCCACAACTCTGTATCCTTAGGACGGCACAGTGGCACAGTGATAGAGTTGCTGCCTTACAGCGCCAGAGACCCGGGTTTGATCTTGACTTCAGGTGCTGTCTGCACCAAGTTTGTACGTTCTCCCTGTGACTGCGTGGGTTTTCTCGTGCTCTGATTTCCTCCCACATTGCAAAGACCTACAGGTTTATAGGTAGATTGGCTTGTGTAAATTGTAAATTGTTCCTGGTGTGTAGGGTAGTGCTGGTGTATGGGGATTGTTGGTCGGTGCAGATTCCTTTGGCTGAAGGGCCTGTTTCCGCTTTGTATCTCTAAAGTCTACAGTTCTATCAAGTCTGCCCTCCACCTCAGACGTTCCAGACAACGCCCAGAACCAATGTTAATGTTTTTACAGAAGGCGAGGTTGCAGCAAGACAATGTCTTTCACAGAAACGGTCAGAAATGTAATGATTTTTAAATCAGCACTGGTCAAATGAAGTTTAAAAAAAGTTCGGTAGAAATTAGGTTCTTTAACAGCTGAGAGCCAAGCAATAGTGAGTGGATGTGAGAAGGGTGCTTGCAGGCTGGAGTTTATCCTCATGACCAGACTAAATAAAGGCACCACCCCACCCCCTTCTGTTTCCCAGGACATCCTGCAATATTCCATCGAGATAAATACTGTGCACTCCTCCTAGCTCTGTATCCGGTACATGGTTTAAAATGTATTTCAATGTTATTAACTGTCCCATTGACATTGAGACTCAAGGAACTGCAGATGCTGACACAAAAATGACACAATGTGCTGGAGTAACACAGTGGCTCTGAAGAACACGAACAAGTCACATTTCGCTGAGTTGCTCCAGCAGTTTGAGTCTTTTTTTCATTAATATTGATGGGTATTAATCTTATGTGGACAAACAAAATTAAGCGTTGTTTTAGTTTAGAGATACAGTGTGGAAACGGGCCCTTCGGCCCATCGAGACCGTGGTGACCAATGACTCCCCCATACGCTGGTAATTAACCTACAAACATGCACGCCTTTGGAACGTGGGAGGAAATCAGAGCACCCGGAGAAAACCCACGCAGTCACAGGGAGAACATGTGAATTCCGTTCAGACAGCACCCGTTGTCAGGATTGAACCCTGTTCTCTGGCGCTGTGAGGCAGCAACTCTACTGCTGCGCCTCTGTGTCTACCAGATCATTCATTGAACTCAACATTAGGTTAAACGTGGCAATAACCCGTCACTTTTCTAACACAATGCCTTGAGTAATTGTTCAGCCAATCAATTACAGATTTCCATTTCCTTTTGGATGAAATAAATTTCTCCAGACTTCCTCTCATTGTTCCACCTGTTGTACTGGATCCATCCCACCTGATTCTGGGTGAATCTCACCCACTCACTGTGAGCCACTGCGTCCTTTTAGACTTTAGAGATACAGTGTGGAAACAGCCCCTACGGCCCACCGACCACTCCATACGCCAGCACTATCCTACACACCAGTGACAATTTACAATTTCACCGAAGCCAATTAACCTATAAACCTGCAGGTCTTTGGAGAGTTGGAGGAAACCGGAGCGCCCGGAGAAAACCCATGCGGTCACAGGGAGAACGTACGAACTCCGTGCAGACAGCACCCGTAGTCAGGATTGAACCCGGGTCTCTGGCGCTGTGAGGCAGCAACTCTACCGCTGTGCCACTCTAACGCCCTGTGATGGTACACACAACAAATAAACATGCATGCCACCAGGCTGGAAAATGAAATAATGATGGTTAGGTTTTTAGAGGTGCCGTTACGCTGCACTGCTCTGAACCCATTTATGAATTCATGCATCTCCACTAAATCTTCTATGTTCACAAGAGAACAACCCAAACTAGGTAAAATTTCCTCATAACTAAAACTGTCCCAATTCAAACAATTTTCATATAAAGCTCCTTGCACCCTCTTTGATGACATCTTCCTCTACTGGAGTGACCAGAACTGCACATGATACTCCAACCAGAGACAGTCATAAGGTCATACAGCACGGAAACGGGCCCTTCGGCCCAACCCGTCCAAGATGCCCCATCTATTTGGCCCATGTCCTTCTAAACCTTTCCCATCCATGCATCTGTCAAAGTACCTTTTTAAATGCTGTTACAGTACATGCCTCAATTATCTCCTCTGGATGCTCGTTCCATATCGAGACCACCGTCTGAGTGAAAAAGTTGCCCCTCAGGTTCCCATTAAATCTCTCCACTCTCATCTGTAACCTATGTCTTCTGGTTCTTGATTCTCCTACCCTGGATAAATGACTGTGCTCCCACCCTATCTATTCCGTGTTCTATACAGCTTTAGCACAACCTCCCAGCATTTATAGTCTTGTATTATATTCAAGGGCCTGGGTGGTGTCTGCTTTCCTGGGTGATGGGAAGTGTTACAATCGTTTGATATCGCAGGGCATTAACAGTGGAGGACTAGGTTATATCATTGAATGTCAAGATAGCTGCTACATTGGTTTAACCAGACCATGCCTAAATGTTGAAGGTAGACACAAAATGCTGGAGTAACTCAGCGGGACAGGCAGCATCTCTGGAGAGAAGGAATGGGTGACGTTTCGGGTCAAGACCCTTCTTCAGACTGAATGATGTCTGGATCTGGCTGCCTGTAGGCAAGGGCTGCTTCATTGGCTGAGGTGGTGCTGTGGTAGAGTTGGTGCCTTATAGCTCCACACATTGGGTTCGATCCTGACTACGGGCACTGTCTGGACGGAGTTTGTACGTTCTCCCCGTGACCATGCGGGTTTTTTCCGGGATCTCCGGTTTCCTCCCACACTCCAAAGACGTACAGGTTTGACGGTTAATTGGCTTGGTATAAGTGTAAATTGTCCCTAGTGTGTGTGGGATAGTGTTAGTGTGAGGGGATCGCTGGTCAGTGCGGACTCGGTGGGCCGAAGGGCCTGTTTCCGCGGTGTATCTCTAAACTAAACTAAACGAAACGGAATTGAACATCGTTAGGTGGTCTTTTTTTAGAGCATGATGAAGAGCCTGTGTATTTCAGCAGATTGCTTTGGAAGTTCGACAGACTGGGCTGTTCTCAGTGAGGGTCCCTGATGCAGAATGTAAATTATGAAGCAAAGCTTGGGATTGGAAAGGCTTTATGTGTCCATTTGCACAGGGCTTTCATAACATGGCAACAACTCGAATTCCGGAAAGGTGAATCATGTGGTATCTGTTCTCATGGTAACACAGGGCCAAACATCTCTTGAAGCAGAACTGCATGGCTGCTGAGCAAAGGAACATGGACTAATAGACGATTCTTAGAATAGTTCCATTTTTAGATTAGAGATACGGCACGGAAACAGGACATTCAACCCATCGCGTCCATGACAACCATCGATAACCCGTTTGCACCAGTTCTATGTTATCCCACTTTCGCATCCACTCCCTACGCGCCAGGGGCAATTAATCTACAAACCCGCACCTGTTTGGGATGTGGGAGGAACCCGGAGCACCCACAGGGAACCCACGCGGCCACAGAGAGAACGTACAAACTCCACACAGACAGCACCCGAGGTCAGGATCTAACCTAGCTCTCTGGAGCTGAGGCGCAGCGACTCTACCAGCTGTGCTACTTTCTTTATTCAGTCAATTTTCTTTGAATTTGACTCTGAATCAAGCAAGATTCTTATTGCAGACTCTTCACTCTGAATGGTGATTTACCTTCTTTGAAGTTACACACAAAATGCTGGAGTAGCTCAGCGGGTCAGGCAACATCTCTGGAGAGAAGGAATGGGCGACGTTTCGGGTCGAGACCCTTCTTCAGACCTTCTTTGATTTCAGTTGTCTTCGGTCAGGTTCACTGGGGAATTTTGCCATCACCAAGATATCGACTACTTTGCCTGTAAGGCCAATTTGCAGAGGACAAGAGACTGCAGATGCTGCAATCTGAAGCAAAAGAACAGACCGCTGGAGGAACTCAGTGAGTCAGGCAGCTTCTGTGGAGGCAAAGGGATAGGCAACATGTCTGGTCAAGACCCTGAGTCAGGTGCAACGTCGCGGACCCAAACATCGACCATCCCTATGCCTCCACAGGCGCTGCCTGACCCACTGAGCTCCTCCCGAAACGTCACCCATCCTTTCTCTCCAGGGATCATAAGGTCATAAGTCAATAAGTCAAGCCAATTTGCCTGCAAACCTGTACGTCTTTGGAGTGTGGGAGGAAACCGAAGAACTCGGAGAAAACCCACGCGGTCACGCCACTTCAGCCCATCGAGTCCATGCCAACCAATAACCACCCATCCACACCAATCCTACATTAATGCCGCGTTAACCCCAGATACCACCACTCTCCCACATCATTTATTTAATTCTCTGTATTCTCATCACAGGGACGCAGCTGATGGAGCTGATGCCTCGCAGTTTCAGAGACCCCGGTTCGATCCTGATCTCGGCTGCTGTCTGTGTGGAGTTTCTGCGTTCTCCCTGTGACCGCCCGGGTTTTCTCCGGGCGCTCCGGTTTCCCCCCCCCTCCACATTCCAAAGGCATGCAGGTTTGTGGGTTAATTGGTCCAAATGTATAAGGAGTGGATGAGAAAATGGGATCACATAGAAATAGTGTAAATGGGCAATCGAGAGTTGATGTGGACTCAGTGGGCCAAAGGGTCTGTTTCTCTGCTATATCTTTTAAACAACACCCCACCCTCACCCACAGACTAGGGAACATTTACAGATTCTCATTTAGTTTATTGTCACGTGTACCGAGGTAAAGTTAATTTGTTGCTTGTAATTGAAAGACTATACATGATTACAATCAAACCTTCCACAGTGTACAGATACGGGATAAAGGGAATCATGTTTAATGCAAGGTAAAGTCCAGTAAAGTCTGATTAAAGATAATCTGAGGGTGTCCAATGAGGTAGATGGTAGTTCAGGACCACTCTCTAATTGGTAAAAGGGCAGTTCAGTTTCCTGATAACAGCTGAGAAGAAACTGTCCTGGAATCTGGAGGTGTGCGTTTTTACACTTCTGTACCTCTTGCCTGATGGGAGAGGGGAGAAGAGGGAGTGACCGGGGTGGAACCCGTCCTTGATGATGCTGGTGGCCTTGCCGAGGCAGCGTGAAGTGTAGATGGAGTCAATGGAAGGGAGGTTGGTTTGCCTGATGGTCTGGGCTGCGTCCACAATTCCCTGCAATTCCTTGTGGTCTTGGATGGAGCTGTTCCCAAACCGGGCTGTGATGCATCCCAATAAACTGCCAGCCAATCTACAAACCCGCATGTCTGTGGGGTGTGGGAGGAAACAGGAGCACTTACAGAAACCTGACACGGTCACTGGAAGAATGTGTAAACTCCACACAGACAGCATCCAAGCTCTCCGGTGCTGGGAGCCAATGTCTATTGGACCACAGGTATTCACGGGTCATGGACTGCAGGAAAGAAAATTGAGTCAAGACCGTCGCCAGCCATGATCCTACTGAATGAGAGACAAGCTCGAAGTACTGCATGGTCCACGTGTGTTTCTGGTTCTTTTGTTCCTAGGATTTTGATTCACAGCTGAAATGCTCCACCTTGTGGCCAGGTGGAGAATTGTTACAATGCATTACAGTAAATATAAAAGCAACAATGCATCGCAATCAGGGAGAAAAACAGACGGACTTGCATTGATGTAGCGCCTTTTACAACCTTTTCAGGACCACGCATAGCACTTTACAGACAATAGCCGTGCGGGGATCGCTGGTCATAGAAACATAGAAAGTAGGCCATTCAAGCCAGCACCGCCATTCAATATGATCATGGCTGATCATCCAAAATCAGTACCCCGCTCCTGCTTTCTCCCCATAATCGAAGATAGACACAAAAAGGCTGGAGTAACTCAACGGGACAGGCAGCATCTCTGGAGAGAATGAATGGGTGACGTTTCAGGTCGATAAGAAGGGTCTCGGCCTGAAACGTCACCCATTCCTTCTCTCCTGAGATGCTGCCTGTCCCGCTGAGTTACTCCAGCTTTTTGTGTCTATCTTCGGTTTAAACCAGCATCTGCAGTTCCTTCTTACACTTCTCCCCCCTATCCCTTGGTTCTGTTAGCCCTAAGAGCTATATCTAACTCTCTCTTGAATACATGGTAGGTGCGGACTTGGTGGGCCGAAGGGCCTGTCTTCACGCTGTAACTCTAAACTAAACGAATCATTTCTTCTATTGTTGAGGAGTAGTCAGTGTTGTAAAGTCAGAAACACAGCATCCGATCAGAACACAGGAAGCCCCTTGCAAATAGCAAATGAGACAGTGAGCAGTTGTTAATGTAATTTAGTAATGAAGGCTGGGAGATAGGTGTTGTTCACAACACTGGCCATGACCCCACCATCCTTGTTGACAGAGAATGTCTTTATTTATATCTCTTTCTGAGGATGTTTAACTCATTTGAAAGATCATGCAAAGGACCGTCAGTATTAACATAAATACAAGGTGCTGGAGTAACTCAGTGGGTCAGGCAGCGTCTGTAGAAGACATGGATAAGCAATGTTTCGGGTCTGTACCCTTCCTCAATCTGAAGGAGGGTAGTCATCCAAAGCATCACCTATCCATGTCCCCCAGAGATGTAGCCTGACCTGCTAGGTTACTCCAGCACTTTGGTTGTTCTTTGTAAACCAGCATCTACAGTTCCTTGTGTCACCATCAATATTTCACTGGAAGGTCAGCATAGAGGCGCAGCGGTAGAGTTGCTGCCTTCCAGCGGCAGAGACCTGGGTTGGATCCTGACCATGGGTGCCGTCTGTACGGAGTTTGTAAGATCTCCCAGTGACTTGCGTGGGTTTTCTCCAGGTGCTCCGGTCTCCTCCCACACTCCAAAGACGTACAGGTTTGTAGGTTAAAATGGCTTTGGTAAAAAATGTAAATTGTCCCTCGTGCATAGGATAGAGTTAGTGTACGGGGGTGGTTGGTGCGGCTGGCACAGACACAGTGGGCCGAAGGGCCTGTTTCCCTGCTGTATCTCTAAAGTCTGAAGTAAAGTCTAACTATCATGTACTTGAACCAACCCACACAACCCTAATCCTACCTCGTCAAAGAACGTATAAGATTATTAAGGGGTTGGACACGTTAGAGGCAGGAAACATGTCCCCAATGTTGGGGGAGTCCAGAACAAGGGGCCATAGTTTAAGAATAAGGGGTAGGCCATTTAGAACTGAGATGAGGAATAAAAATTTCAGTCAGAGAGTTGTGAATCTGTGGAATTCTCTGCCTCAGAAGGCAGTGGAGGCCAATTCTCTGAATGCATTCAAGAGAGAGCTAGATGGACCTCTTAAGGATAGCGGAGTCAGGGGGTATGGGGAGATGGCGGGAACGGGGTACTGATTGAGAATGATCAGCCATGATCACATTGAATGGCGGTGCTGGCTCGAAGGGCCGAATGGCCTCCTCCTGCACCTATTGTCTATTGTCAATGGAACACCACAGTCCACCTCTTGCAATACCATGGACTAGTTTTTCTTATTGTGTTTTTATTAATGCCGTCTTTCTTCTTTCTATCATTTTCTTTACACTGTCTTGCAGAATGCCTGTGTGAGTTACGTATGTTACTTCTGTTGACTGAGCCCTGTGATGTGCCTGTGATGTTCCTCAGTGAGGTGCTCGTTATACCTGTACCTCTCCATACACATCCACATGGCCGTAAACTCAACGTGACTTGACTTGAATGTCTGGGCCCTGGCCGCTGTAAGTGGAGGAGCAACGTTCGGGCCGATGCGGAGAACATTGAGTCCTTGTATCAGGAGAGTGCAGCAGCCCTGTGTGAGCGTAGGTGGAGAGGGAGAGAGGGAGAGAGAGAGAGAGAGAGAGGACCACCTCCCAACCCAGCCACCCGCTGCCCCGCCAGTCACCTCCTGCCCCATGAGTGCAAGACTGTTGTTCCCACATTGGCCTCATCAACCTCCACAGAGCTGGAGTGGAAGCGAGTCCCCCTCGATCCTTTAGACTGCCGGAGACAAGGCTGTGATTCCCAGTTGTGCATCACGGGGTGTTAACAATGACATTGTCCCCTCTCCTCAGCTTATAGAAACAAGGAACTGCAGATGCTACTTTACCAAGGAAAGACTCAAAATGCTGGAGTAACTCAGCGCATCAGACAACATCCCTGAAGGACATCCCTAAAAAAAAAGGCCGGCATGGTGGTGCAGCAGTAGGGTTGCTGCCTTACAGCACCAGAGACGTGGGTTCGATCCTGACTAAGGGTGCTGTCTGTATGGAGTTTGTAGATTTTCTCTTGTTACCTGCGTGGGTTTTCTCCAGGGGTTCCGGTTTCCTCCCACAATCCATATACGTGCAGGTTTGTAGGCTAATTGCCTTCTGCAAATTGTCCCAAATGTGTAGGATAGTGTTAGTGCATGATGATCGCTGGTCAACACGGACTTGGTGGGCCGAATGGCCTGCTTCCACGCTGTATCTCTAAAGTCTAAAGTAAAGTCTAGTCTAAACGTGGATAGATGACATTTCAGGTCAGGATCCTTTTTCAGTCTCAAGAAAGGTCCCGACCCAGAAGGTCACCTGACCATGTCTTCCAGAAATGCTGCCTGACCCGTTGAGTTCCTCCAGCATTTGTATCTTTCCTTGCTCTCAACTTATCTTCCTCTCTTAAACAAACAGGTAAGTTTGGACAGCAGTTGTGGTATCGGGGTCCACAGTGTGTACACTAGGAAATGCACATGATGGACTCGTGCGTAGAACACAAAAGTGCTGGAGTAACTCAAGAGAGTCAGGTAGCATCTCTGGGGATCATGGATAAATGACGATTTGGGATGGGACCCATGTTCAGACTGAAGTGAAGTCTGAGGAAGGGTCCCAATCTATTATGTCACCCATCCATGTCCTCCAGAGATGCTGCCTGACCGGCGGAGGTACTCCAGCACTTTTGTGTTGTCCTCCATCGTGTGGGGAGTGGATGGAGACAGGTTGTCCACTCGGGGAGTGGAGGACTGCACAGGGATCAGTATCTTTAGGAGGGCAGAAGAACCAAAGGAATGGAAAAGGAGAGAGCATGATGGTGCAACTCACTTCAAGAAATACTTACTTTTGCACCATTTAAGAGAACGGTGAGGAGTCTGATGGAGTCCAGCCTCCTCTGGGCCAGCACCACCTTCCTCTCCTCCCACGCACTCGCCTCCCTCTTCTCCTTTCCACTCCCCACTTGACGCAGGGAACGTCTCTCTTCACACTCTCTCTGCCGGTGCTCTCTCCTCCGTAGCTTCTCCTTCCGTCTCCTCTCCCTCTCCCTCTCTTCATCCTTGCGTTTTCTAAAAACAGTTCAGAGAATTGCTGTGAACGTACGCCACATCTGGACTCCAGTTTCCCCTCTCCCCCGACTCTCAGGCTAAAGGACCCAAAACATCACCTATCCCTTCTCTCCAGAGATGCCGCCTGACCCGCTGAGTTACTCCAGAATTTTGAGTCCATCTTCGGCGTAAACCAGCCTCTGCAGTTCCTTCCTACACATTTTGTCTGCTCCACTATGTAACCTCCTCAAGGAATGCCTACTTTAAAGAGGTTCTCCTCTTCTCTCCCCGTCGAGTTCTTTATACCTCTTCATAGTGAAATGTTAAATCCATTATATTTCTGTAAGCAGTAAAAATATATGTGAATGTTATAGATAACTGTTCCACAGAACTGTTAATAAGCAGATAGGTGTGGAGGACAATAACTGCAGATGCTGGTACAAATCGAAGGTATCACATCAGTCTGAAGAAGGGTCTCGACCCGAAACGTCACCCATTCCCTCTCTCCTGGATGCTGCCTGACCCGCTGAGTTACTCCAGCATTTTGTGGTGCCCAGATAGGTGTGGAAGTCAGAAAGGTGCAATTCCTACTGCTATCCATGTCATATCTCTCCAGTTCCTTCAATGTATCGACTATTCACCCGATCACTTCCCATAGAGTCACAGCGAGGAAACAGGACCTTTGGCCCAACTTTCCCACACCAACCAACATGCCCCATATGCACTGGTCCCACCAGCTTGCATTTGTCCCATACCTGTCCTGTCCATGGATCTGTCTAAATGATTTTTAAATGTTGTGACAGCATCTGCCTCAACCATCTCCCCTTGCAGTTTGTTCCACACATCCACCATCCTTTGTGTATAAGTTGCTCCCCGGGTTCCTATTAAATCTTTGCTCACTGACCTCCCGTCCTCTGGGTCTTGATTCCCTTATGCTGGGCGAATGACTCTGTTGATCCTATGTGACCCTCTCGTGGTCTTCCACACCTCAGTAAGATCACCCCGCATCCTCCTGCGCTCCAAGGAATAAAGTCCTAGCCTGCTCAACCTCACCCAACTCAGGCCCTCGAGCCCTGGCAACATCTTCGTTAATCTTCTCTGCACCCTTTCCAGCTTGACAACATCTTTCTGAAGAAGGGTCCCTACCTGAAAAATCACATATCCATTTTCTCCAGAGATGCTGCCTGACCCACTGAGTTACTCCAATGTTGTGTGTCTATCTTCGATTATAAACCTGCATTTGAAGTCCCTTTTTTATTACATTTTACAACATCTTTCCTATAACAGGGTCACCAAAACTGAACGCAATGCTCCAAACGTGGCCTCATCAATGTCCTGCACATGTAATTAATGAATACCATGATAGTAATAATATTATTCTATCACTATCTAGAAAAATGCTTTAAAAATGTATGGGAAGATTTGCACAAAGTTGGATTTGCATCAATCAGTTCATCCATGTCCAGGGAAATTCATGGACACTGTAGTCAGCTACAGGTGGTGCAATGTTCAAAAATGATTCAGGAATATCCCCCCGAAGTGTCTGTAAAGTGCCAGGCACCAGAAATGTGAACGACATGAATAACTAATAACACCAGATACCGACTGGAGTTTACAGCAATTTGGATTCTGCTTCCTCTTATTATAATTCAGTGTTTAAACCAGTAAAGGACTAAAATCGCCATAAGTACGTTGTCATATATTTTTGAAAGGATTCAGTATAGACAATAGGTGCAAGAGGAGGCCATTCGGCCCTTCGAGCCAGCACCGCCATTCAATGTGATCATGGCTGATCATTCTCAATCAGTACCGCGTTCCTGCCTTCTCCCCATACCCCCTGACTCCGCTATCCTTAAGAGCTCTATCTAGTTCTCTCTTGAATGCATTCAGAGAATTGGCCTCCACTGCCTTCTGAGGCAGAGAATTCCACAGATTCACAACTCTCTGACTGAAAAAGTTTTTCCTCATCTCAGTTCTAAATGGCCTACCCCTTATTCATAAACTGGGGCCCCTTGTTCTGGACTCCCCCAACATTGGGAACATGTTTCCTGCCTCTAACATGTCCAACCCCTTAATAATCTTATACGTTTCGATAAGATCCCCTCTCATCCTTCTAAATTCCAGTGTATACAAGCCTAGTCGCTCCAGTCTTCCAACATATGACAGTCCCGCCATTCCGGGAATTAACCTAGTAAACCTACGCTGCACGCCCTCAATAGCAAGAATGACTGTTACCCAGGAGCAGAGCTATTAAACTGACGGAGCTCATGAATGTTACAGGTTCCAGAGGTTCAAGGCTCTGTCTGGCAACAGGATGGACATCTGCCCTGGTCACTAACCCACGCCTCTGACCAGCCCCTTAAAACAATCCAGAGCCAGCACATCTTTCCTCAGATATGGCACCCAACATTGTTCACAATATTCCAAATACGGCCTGACCAGTGCCTTAGAGCCTCAGCATTACATCCCTGTTTTTGTACACAAGCCCTCTTGAAATAAATGCTAGCATTGCGTTTGCTTTCTTTACCACCGATTCGACTTGCAGATTAACTTTTTGGGAATCCTTCACCAGCACTCCCAAGTCCCTTTGCACCTCCGATTTCTGGATCCTCTCCCCATTTAGAAAATAGTCTACGCCTTTATTCCTGCTACCAAAATGCACGACTCCACACTTTACTACACTATATACCATCTGCCAATTCTCTGCCCACTCTCCCAACCCGTCCAAGTCCTTCTGCAGAGTCCCTGCTTTCTCTACACTACCTGCCCCTCCGCCTATGTTTGTATCATCCGTAAACTTGGCCACAAAGCCTTCACTCCCTGAGTCCAAATCATTAATACACAACGTGAAGATGACAACATCTACCTACTCTCTGGCATTGCACCTCCTGGAATCAGAAGAGCTGTAGCCAGTCAAAAAGAACGCCTCAGACAATCAGAGGGTGAAAGACGCCCCCTACATGACCACCCTTTGCTACCTCAGCGTTTGAAACCACGCAGAAGTTTTGTCTCTTCTGTCCATCCCCTGGGCTGCAGTGCATCGTCCAGAAGGCTCAAACTCTGGGAAGAGAGACTAGCGAAATCTCCGGAAGACATTCACATGGCAATCGATCCCTCTGAGAAACTCCCACCAGGTTCCGACCAACCGTGGATAACCTGGCGCAGTCTCGACAGACTGCGGACAGGCCTGGGGAGGGGCAAATGGAACATGCTGAAGTGGGGATATACTGAAGATGCAGCAGACTGCCTGTGCGGATGGGGCCTCCAGACTATGGAACATCTCCTGAGCTGTGACATGCTGCGTGACACATGCACTGTAAAGGATCTTGCAGAGGCCAACGACGTGGCACTGAAATTTGCTCACTGTTGGCAAACAGTTGTGCGATGACACGAAGAAATAAAAAAATCCACTTAAACACTTCTCAGATGGAATCTGTGCGGTAATCCTTCAACAAATTCCCTCTTTTCCGAGTGCATCCTTTCTTAGGGAGGGAAACGTGATCTCCACACAATATTCATGTTAAAGGAGCAGAATTAGGCCATTCGGCCCATCAAGTCTACTTCGCCATTCAATCATGGTTGATCTATCTTTCCCACTCATCCCCGTTCTCCTGTCTTCTCTTCATAACCCCCGACACCCGTTCTAATCAAGAATCAATCTACACTCTGCCTTAGAAATATCCATTGACTTGGCCTCCTCAGCCTGCTGTGGTAAAGACTTCCA
The DNA here is from genome assembly GCF_053455715.1 of Rhinoraja longicauda. Taxonomy (NCBI): domain Eukaryota; kingdom Metazoa; phylum Chordata; class Chondrichthyes; order Rajiformes; family Arhynchobatidae; genus Rhinoraja; species Rhinoraja longicauda. The sequence goes on along the minus strand of NC_135967.1, from coordinate 8,658,601 downwards.
TCGATTCACCGCCCTCTGATGAAGGAAATTCCTCTCATCTCCTTCCTACAGGTGCGTCCTTTTATTCTGAGGTTATGGCCTCTAGTCCTGGACTCTCCCACTAGTGGAAACGTCCTGTCCACATCCACTTTATCCAGGCCTTTCATAATTACTGCACGATGCATCTACTCCCGGGCATGAATCCCTCTGCATGAAGCTAAGGACAGTTCATCTTCCTAACTATTTACCGAACCTGCATAATTCTTATGATTTATGATCTGCCTTCATCGATCTGCGATAGACACAAAAAGCTGGTGTAACTCAGCGGGGCAGGCAGCATCTCTGGAGAGAAAGGATGGGTGACGTTTCGGGTCGAGACCCTTCTTCAGACTGGTTAGGGATTAGGGAAACGAGAGATATAGACGAAGATGTGGAGAGTTAAACAATGAATGAAAGATATGCAACAAAAGTAACGATGATGAAGGAAACAGGCCATTGTTAGCCGTTTGATGGGTGAAAACAAGAAGCTGGTGTGACTTGGGTGGGAGACGGACAGAGAGGGAATTCTGAAGTTAGAGAAATTAACACCTGCATTGCCATGGCAACCCTACTCTCAATGAACAGGCTCTGATGCCACCACTTGGAGAGTGGGCAGAAAGAGATCACAGTATGACTGCTTGAATTGATTGATTGGAAGTTACAGCATGGAAACAGGCCTTTTGGCCCACTGAGTCCACGCTGACCATCCATCATCCATTCGTACTAGTTCTATGTTATACCATCCACTCCCTACACACTATGGGCAGTTTACTGAAGTCAATTAGCCTGCAAAGACGCCAGTCTTTGGGATGTGGGGGGAAACCAGAGCACCCGGAGGAAACCCACATGGTCACAGGGAGAACACACAAACCCCACACAGACAGGTCAAGATCGAACCCAGGTCTCTTTCTCTTTCACAAAATGGTGGAGTAACTCAGCAGGTCAGGCAGCATCTCCAGAGAACATGGACACAGAGTGCTGGAGTAACTCAGCAGGTCAGGCAGCATCTCTGGAGAACATGGACACAAAATGCTGGAGTAACTCAGCAGGTCAGGCAGCATCTCAGGAGAGAAGGAATGGGTGACGTTTCGGGTCGAGGCCCTTCTTCAGACTGATGTCAGGGGGGCGGGACCCAGGTCTCTGGCGCTGTGAGGCAGCAACCACACCAGCTGTGCCACCTATGCCTGATGAACCTACATGAAATAGCCAAAGAGATTTTGACAGCCAGCCAAGCCTTCTCCATTGCAGAAACCTTTCATGTTTATGAATAGGTTCAAAACAGGCAAAAATGATTTACTTAAAGAAACCTTTTCACTGCATCCCAATGCACATGACAATAATAAACCGATATCAATACAGATACCAATTTTACAGTTATGCAGATCAACAAACATAGCACCTTGATATTGCTTATTATAGTTTAGTTTAGTTTAGTGACACATTGTAGAATCTGGCCCTTTGGCCCACTGAGTCCACGCCAACCAGCGTTTAACCTGTACACTAGCACTATCCTACAAACGAGGAATAATTTACAATTTTACCGAAGCCAATTAACATACATGGTCCATGCAGACACTACCCACAGTCAGGATGGTATCAGGGTCTCTGACGCTGTAAGGCAGCAACTCTACCGCTGCACCACTGTGCCGCCCTTGTTTACGGACTGAATTTGGCACAGTCGGATTACTTGTTTTTCTCAAGTCTAACAGACACAGATTAAGTTCAGCCGCTGGGTTTTGAGAAGTGGTCTATCTGCAGACACACACCATTTCACCAGCGTTGTCAAGCAGTAAGTAAGATTGGGCCTTGGTAACCCAGTTACACGTCAACGCACCAAGGCTGAAGAACACTGGGGTCAGCCTGACATTATACAGCTGCCTTAAAGCACAAACACGGCAGTTGGAGATTTCGTTACGGCTGTAAGCACTAGTACATTGTCCCAGCACCTTTTGAAAGTTAAAAACTAGATCAAAGCATAGCAGCCACCAAAAGTGGTGCATGGTTTAAAGTGAAGGGGGAAAGATTTAATAGGAATCTGAGAAGAAACCTTTTCATAGAAATGGTGGTGGGTGCATGGAACAAGGTAGTTGAGGCAGGGACTACCACAACATTTAAGAAGCAATAAGACAGGTACATGAATAGGACAGGTTTAGAGGGACACTAGACAGAGAGGACCGGTTGGGCCCAAACCTCTCCTGCATTGGTCCAGCACCCTCTCCTCTCCCACTCCCCCCTCCCTCCCTCCTCCCCCTCCCCCCTCCCTCCCTCCTCCCCCTCTCCCCCCTCCTCCCCCCTCCTCTCCCCCCCTCTCTCCCCTCCTCTCCCCCCTCTCCCCCTCCCCATCCCCATTATCCTCCCTCCTCCCCCTCCCGTCCTCCCTCCCCCCTCCCTAGGAGATAGATTTAAACTTTAAAACGTGAACAACTTTAAAAACATAACACCGATTTCAATGAAACTTCTTCCATTAGCACCAAAGGGACGATGGTGAGTAAGGTGGGCCTACAATTGTTGTGCTATCGTGTACCGTTTTGGCTGTAGTTCAGGAACCACCAAACAAACAAGAGTTTTAGTATATAGATGGGCCAAACCCAGGCAGGTGGAATTAGTGCAGATGGAACATGTTGGTCGATGTGGGCAAGTTGGGCCGGAGGGCTTGTTTCCACGCTGTGTGACTTTATGACTCTGTGATTGTTTTATACAGTACGTACTACCACCTTTGGTCTGCAAAGAAGCATTATTGCTTGCTGCGTTGGCATTCTGAGCACCCAGTACTGCAGCAAGTAAACACATCACTGTGCACTGGAGACTATTAATGTTGGGCTGAATTGCACTTGTTGAAGAAGTAAACAGATGTTAACTTGAGTCGGGTATATGTTAATTTTCTCCTGAGTTATCCCGCTGGTTGTGTTTTAAAATGAGTATTTCTATCTCTGACGTATGAAATTTAAAGGGATTCGTGGTGGATCTTCAGTGGCTTCCCGAACCCCAGCCAGGGAACTGGTCAAAGAGGGTTGACCGAACATAGGGGGGCACGGTGACGCAGTGGTAGAGTTGCTGCCCTACAGCGCCAGAAACCGGGGTTTGATCCTGACTACAGATGCTCTCTGTACAGAGTTTGTACATTCTCCCTGGCACCGTGTGGGTTTTCTTTGGGTACTCCGGTTTCCTCCCACACACCAAAGACGTACAGGTTTGCAGGTTAATTGCCTTCATTAAATAAATGCAAATTGTTCCCAGTGTAGGATTGTGCTAGTGTACAGCACTATCGGCGTAGACTCAGTGGGCCGAAGGGCCTGTTTCCACACTGTATCGCTAAACTAAACAGTATAGCAAGAACAGGCCCTTTGGTCCACGATGTCTCTGCTGAATATGGTGCCAAGACTAACTCTTATTTTCCTGTGTGAATGTCTCTTAAATGCCACTATTGCATCTGCCTCCACCACCACCACCACCCCTGGGAATACGTTCCAGGCACCCAACACCCCCCCCGTGTAAAAAACGAGCCCCACATTTAAGCGTCACACAGCATGGAAACAGGCCCTTCTGCCCAATATGCCTATACCGACCAAATGCCCCATCTACATTAGTCCCACCTGCCCACGTTTGACCCATATCCCTCTAAACCTATTCTATCCATGTACCTGTCCAAATGTCTGTTAAATATTGTGATATAACCTGCCACACTACCTTCTCTACATCTCATTTCCTTTACTAAACACCCTCTGTGTGAAAAAAAGTTGTCCTTCAGGTTCCTATTAAATCTTCCCTCTCTCACTGATGTCCTCTGGTTCTTGATTCCCTACTCTGGATCAGAGGAACTGTACATCTATCTATTCCTCTCACGACCATATACATCTCTAGGAGTTCAACTTTTCCTATTAAATCTCTCCTCTCTCACCTTGCACCTATGCTCTCCTCTCTCACCTTCCACCGGTCCTACTGAGCCGGACGGTCACACAGTGATCCGGCACAGATCTACTTGCACTTTATTCTGTTTTAAAACTGATACAATTTGTTTCATTGGGTTGTTTAAATTAATACTGACTAGCTAATTAATTTATTGGATCGTATGGGAGGCGCATTCCCAATCTCGTTGTACCCCTGTACAATGACAATAAAGATATATTGTATTGTATTGTATTGTATTGCTCTCCCCTCTCACCTTTGCTCTCCCCTCTCACCTTTCACCTATGCTCTCCCCTCTCACCTTTCACCTATGCTCTCATCTCTCACCTTGCACCTATGCTCTCCTCTCTCACCCGACACCTATGCTCTCCCCCTCACCTGACAACTATGCTCTTCTCTCTCACCTGACACCTATGCTCTCCTCTCTCACCTGACAACTATGCTCTCCCCCTCACCTGACAACTATGCTCTCCTCTCTCACCTTCCACCTATGCTCTCCTCTCTCACCTTGCACCTATGCTCTCCCCCTCACCTGACAACTATGCTCTCCTCTCTCACCCGACACCTGTGCTCTCTCCTCTCTCACCTTGCACCTATGCTCTCCTCTCTCACCTTGCACCTATGCTCTCCTCTCTCACCTTGCACCTATGCTCTCCTCTCTCACCTGACACCTATGCTCTCCTCTCTCACCTTCCACCTATGCTCTCCCCTCTCACCTTGCACCTATGCTCTCTGGTCTTTGAGAGTACAGCTCTAGCTGGAAGGTTCTGAGTGTCTGGTGTTACCTTTCCGCCTCCTTTGACTGCTCCTGCACCTGGTCCCTGCGTTTCTGTTCCCCCCGCTGCCACTCCAGCTCCTGCAGCTTCAGCCTCTCCAGGTGCCGCTTCTCAATGGCCGCGTCGCTCAGATGCTTGGTCGTGTCAAAGGTCACCTGGAGGACAAGGAAGGACAGGAGACATCTCTCAAGATCCACTTCGCCTGCACAACGCCACACTTTAGGGAGGTTTATCGTTATTAGACTCCAAGACATCACCCAATTAACCTGGAGTCAAATTGATCATGTCCCTTGATGTCCAGAAGAAAAAACAAATTAATGCAATTAAAGGAAACTTACAGGCATTTATGGGGATTACAAATCAGTTTTTACTGATTTTAGGGTTGTTTTACGAGTTCCTTTCCTCTGGCTAAATATTAATCGGTTTTTACTCTGGAGATGGCGACTGGAAGGTTTAAAAAAAAAAAAGAGTCATACAGCGTGAACACAGGCCCTTCGGCCCAACTTGCCCATGCCGACCAAGGTGCCCCATCTACACTAGTCCCACTGCTCGCATTTAGCCCATATCCCTTTCCTTTTCATGTGCCTGTACATGTTTCTTTCTTACTTATAATGTTGGAAAAATGGCGGCCAATTTACACAAAATCAGCTCCCCAAACAGCAACATTAACGAACAAATAATATATGTACATTGTTGAGAGAGAGATTGGCCAGGAGATTGAGAAGGTTGCTCTTTTTCAAAGTGGTGTCATGGAGTGCCTCGCATCTCACCGAGACTGTAGGCATGTCCCACTGTAGAGTCCACTTAAGTTTCTTTTGTCTGGAATGGGATTCGAAACAGCAGTGTTCTGCCTCAGTGTAGCTGGGATAAACTCACGTGAAGTCCAGGGTTTACTTTCCAAACACACTCTCTTATAAACCGGCCCACTTGGCAGTCACGGGTCCTGGGGCAGAGGGCTTCCAGTCCATGGGCAGATGCGCTCAGATACAAAGCTTTCATCACTTTTTATACCATCCCTTATCTACATTTCATCAGGCTTATACATTTCTTTGGCCCCCATTTCGAAGGGAGGACGTGCTGGCGTTGCAGAGGGTCCAGAGGAGATTTACAAGAATGAACCCAGGATTGATTGGGTTAACCTATGATGAGCATTTGACGGCACTGGGCCTGTACTCGCTGGAGTTGATGAGGATGAGAGGGGACCTCATTGAAACTTACTGAACAGTGAAAGGCTTGGATATAGTGGATGTGGAGACAATATTTCCACAAGAGGGAGAGTCTAGGACCAGAGGCCATAGCCTCAGAATAAAAGGACGTACCTTTAGGAAGGAGGGAAGGAGGAATTTCTTTAGTCAAAGGGTGGTGAATCTGTGGAATTTGTTGCCACAGACGGCTGTGGAGGTCGTCATTTGGTATTTTTAAGGTGGAGATTGCCAGATTCTTGATTGGTAAGGGTGGCAGGGCTTATGGGAGATGGCAGGAGATTGGGATTGAGAGGGAAGGAAAGATCAGCCATGATTGAAAGGCGGTCAGGACATGATGGGCCAAATGGCCTACTTAGCTCCTATGACTTATGAACTACCTCACATGCTCAGTGAGTGCATAAGGTAAAGCAATTCATGTTAATCGTGCTGTACCCTAGCGAGCTACGTGCTATAACAGCTGTGAGTAGCTCCGTTTTACTGTACAGACGCTTCCCAACTTACGTTAGGGTTATGTCCTGCAGACCCTTGCATTAGTCGGATGTTACATTAGTTGGAAATGGGATTGCTACAGTGCACATGTAAATTTACTATTCTACGCGGAGACCAGGTGAGGGGGAGCTCCAGCGCGGGGACACAGGGACCACGGGGGAGCTCCGAGGTGGGGACCGCGGGGACGCTCCGAGGTGGGGACCGCGGGGACGCTCCGAGGTGGGGACCGCGGGGACGCTCCGAGGTGGGGACCGCGGGGACGCTCCGAGGTGGGGACCGCGGGGACGCTCCGAGGTGGGGACCGCGGGGACCGCGGGGACGCTCCGAGGTGGGGACCGCGGGGACCGCGGGGACGCTCCGAGGTGGGGACCGCGGGGACGCTCCGAGGTGGGGACCGCGGGGACGCTCCGAGGTGGGGACCGCGGGGACGCTCCGAGGTGGGGACCGCGGGGACGCTCCGAGGTGGGGACCGCGGGGACGCTCCGAGGTGGGGACCGCGGGGACGCTCCGAGGTGGGGACCGCGGGGACGCTCCGAGGTGGGGACCGCGGGGACGCTCCGAGGTGGGGACCGCGGGGACGCTCCGAGGTGGGGACCGCGGGGACGCTCCGAGGTGGGGACCGCGGGGACGCTCCGAGGTGGGGACCGCGGGGACGCTCCGAGGTGGGGACCGCGGGGACGCTCCGAGGTGGGGACCGCGGGGACGCTCCGAGGTGGGGACCGCGGGGACGCTCCGAGGTGGGGACCGCGGGGACGCTCCGAGGTGGGGACCGCGGGGGAGCTCCGAGGTGGGGACCGCGGGGGAGCTCCGAGGTGGGGACCGCGGGGGAGCTCCGAGGTGGGGACCGCGGGGGAGCTCCGAGGTGGGGACCGCGGGGGAGCTCCGAGGTGGGGACCGCGGGGGAGCTCCGAGGTGGGGACCGCGGGGGAGCTCCGAGGTGGGGACCGCGGGGGAGCTCCGAGGTGGGGACCGCGGGGGAGCTCCGAGGTGGGGACCGTGGGGACATCATTGGGCTTAAAGAATTGGTTACATAGGTGCAAGTTTACGTTAGTCGCCTATTACATTGGTCAGGGATTGCCTGTATATGTATAATGCTACAGTCAGCTTCCTCACCCCCATCCCACATGGAGTCCATGGACTGGTTGCTAGACAGTACCGAGACAAGAGCTCACTTAAGGTCAAACTTTGTTTGCAACCAGTCACTGAGACTGGTATAATTCAGATTCAACCTGGTTTCTACAAGGCCCCTCACCCAACCTTGAGGATCATCTCCATATTGAGTTCTGCTCTCGCTCCCCCTCCCCAGACAGAACAATGATAGAGTTCCCCTGGTCCTCACCTTTCACCCCCATCAGCCACCCAACATTCCCAACATTCCTCCCCCCTCAATGTGAACCCACCACCAGTCACAGCTTCCTATCCCCACCCTTTTCCGCTTTCTGCAGAGACCGCTCCTACCGCAACACCTTGGTTCACTCATCCCTTCCCACCCAAACCACCCACTCCCCAGGTAGGTTCCCCCGGCAACCGCAGGAGATGTAACACCCGTCCCTCTACCTCCTCCTTCATATCCATCAGCAGACCACAGGTGAGACAGAGGTTCACATGCACCTCCTCCAACCTCATCTACTGCAATTGGTGCCCCCAATATGGCCTCCTTTACATTGGCAAGACCAAGCGTAGACTCAGCGGCCGTTATACCAAACATTTAACCCCCCCCCCCCCCCGGTCTGCCAAGGCCTGCAAGATCTCCCAGTTGCTGACCATTATAATTCCCCTGCCCATTCTGACCTTTCTGTCCTGGGCCTCCTCCATTGCCAGAGCGAGGCCACACGCAAACTGGAGGAACAGCGCCTCCTATGGCACTTGGGCAACTCACAACCCAACGGTATGAACATTGAATTCTCCAATTTTAGTTAACAACCCACACAGCCCCCCTTTTTCCCCTCCTCTCTTCCTTGTTCCTGTCCTGGATGCAAACCCATTTTCCCCCACAGTCCTTACCCCCTTTCTCCATCCCCTCCCCCATAAATCCCTTCCTCTGGTCTCATATTTTATGCCTCTCCTCTCCATATAGTTTTTTATCTTTTCATCTTTGGCTTTTGTCCAGCCGTATGCCAATCAACCTACCCCCCCCCCCCCCCCACCTGTATCCACCTATCACTCACCAGATTTTGTCCCACCCCCACCTCTCTTTTCCAGCTTTTTTCTCCCCTTACTAGAATCAATCTGAAGAAGGGTCCCGACCCAAAACGTCACCAATCCATATTCTCCAGAGATGATGCCTGACCTACCGAATTCCTCCGGCACTT